>NC_024801.2:17881831-18185629 GCF_000309985.2 Brassica rapa | reverse complement strand
TTTGCTGTGCATGTCTTCACATTGTGTTGTGTAATAAAGTTGATAACTTGTTGGGAGTAGAGCTTCTGTGTTGCTGTAAGAATGTCAAAGTAGTTACCGGGTTCTTCTCAGAATGTCAGATCATTTATGATCTAAGATGCTTCATAAAAGACTTCATCTTGGAGATTTTTTTTGCTTTATGTTTTGACATTGTGTTGTGTAATAAAGTTGATAAAATTGTTTTGTTATTGCAGGTGTTAGGATCAATCCTTGCGGTTAAACATATCATTCACGTTTTCCCTGAGATAGGAAAAGGACCAAAACTAAACGTAGCAATACATCACGGCGCTTTAACGGAAGGGATACTAACCTTTTTCATAGTAATGCTCTCATTGGGACTTACAAGAAAGATCCCAGGAAGTTTCTTCATGAAGACTTGGATTGGTAGTATTGCTAAGTTGACTCTCCATGTTCTTGGAGCTGATTTAACCGGTGGATGCATGAACCCAGCAGCTGTATGTATCTCCCATTACAAAAAGACTCTTTGTGATTTGAACCGATGTTTTAAGTGTCTTGTGTTGAAACCTTTGCAGGTGATGGGATGGGCTTATGCACGCGGTGAACATATAACACAAGAGCATTTACTTGTGTATTGGCTTGGACCTGTCAAGGCTACCTTGCTCGCTGTTTGGTTCTTCAATGTTGTGTTCAAGCCTCTGACCGAAGAACAACAAGAGAAACCTAAAGCTAAATCTGAATGAGTAATGAGGTCAGCTCTCCTCTACAAACACACACGAAGGGTTTAGATTGTTGTATCCAGGGAGTATTGTGTGTTTTTTATGTAGCAAACTCAGTTGTATCAACCAGTTCAATAAAATGTGAATTTGGGATAATCCAATGTGCAATGTGATTGATAGATGCAGTAAAAGTATTTGCTTTAAGCAAACAAAAATAGATGTTTCTAAGTTTCCATCATTCAGTTACAAGAAACCAAGAACTTGACAATGGCAGCTACTAATAGACAAGATTAGGCTCAAACTCAGCGAAGTCAACAGAGCCAGACTCAACAGGAGGCATGAGATAAGCAGCCAAGATCTCAGAGACTAAACCAGCAATGAGAGGAACCTTCTTGAGGTTCTTGACAAAGGAAGGATCATCTGTTTTTCCTACAGCCATCAGCTTCTCATAGATCACAACCATTCTATCCAGTTTCCTCTTGAACTCAGGGTTCTCAACATCCAGCACAGCCGGAAAGATTCTTGCCGTGGTTCGGTTTGTCTGAAACAAAAGTTTCCAACATTTTCAGACACACAGCTTACTTACTACTATTAATCTTCTGGTTTCAAGTTACTTTACCTCAATGATGACGTGCATATCGAACTCCTTAGTGTTTAACCCAATACCCTCGTAGAAATCAGTTCTTTGACAATCATTGAGGTACATTGTCACATAAACCTGCAAAAAAGAAAAACAATCCTCTTATTGGTCAGGACAATGTTTTAAAACATATTTGAAAGTAGAGAGAGTTAATGTTTACTAACCGAGAGGCAGAAGAAACGAGACCAGAGCTTGGCTTGCCAGTCATTGAGGAACTGAGGCTGAGCTTTCATCAAAGCAGAGAAGAAATCTCCATGACGGTTCTCGTCTTGGCACCAGTTCTCAAAGTACTTAAAGATAGGGTAACACTGGAACTCAGGGTTCTGCTTGAGGTGTCTGTAGATTGTGATGTATCTCCAGTACCCAATTTTCTCGGATAAGTAAGTGGCGTAGAAGATGAACTTGGGTTTGAAGAAAGTGTACTTCCTTGCCTTTGTCAGGAAACCCAAGTCAAGAGCCAAGTTGAAATCAGACAAACCCTTGTTCAAGAACCTGCAAGAAAAGTTTGTCATCAGATTAAAAAAAACACTCAAGAAGAGAGTTTTTTTTTGTTGTTGAGAGATCTTACCCGGCATGTCTTGCTTCATCTCTGGACATAAGAGAGAAGATCTCAGCAACAACAGGGTTTGTTTTCTGCATTACCAACAGATCAAAAGATTAAGATCAGACCAGTGACAAAATGATCCATGAAACAACTTTCAAGCCTTCAAGCACAATGTAGACAAGAAACACTAAACCAAGAGCAACACTTGAGACACACAGAACTTACTAGTTCAAAATAGGCATGGTCATTTCTAGTTTACGTTCGGTTTTTCGGTTTTAGAGATATAAAATTCCTTTGTATATTTAGATTATTCCGGTTTTCTATTCTGATAACAAAGTTAGGAACCGACTAATATAATATCGGAGGTCCATTGAAATGAAACTATCTTAAAACAGTTAAAAGTTTTGGATTGAAATCTGAAAGAAAAAATACCTTGAGCCTTCTACCAAGCTCCTTGTAGAGAAGGAACCCAGAGAACTCAGCAGTACAAGACCGCTCAAGAAACTCAACAAAGATCTGTCTGAGAGGCCCCTGCAACTTGTCAGCAGCTTCTTTAAACTCCTTGTTCCTAACGAAATGTGTCTGATTGTAATCAGTCTTGAACTCTTGAAGCAGAGCAATGAACTCTTCCTCGTTAAGGTTCTTGTTGATCTCCGTGTTGAAAAGCTGTTCCATCTCCTCGAAGTCCGTCGTGTAGAACCTCGGAGTCAGAAGAGACTCCTGAATCTCTTTCTTCGTGCCCTTCTTGGACTTCGCGGTGGCAGTAGCCGGAGGAGGCGGCGAGGAGGTGGCTGACATTCTGATCACGGTGGAGAAACGTTGGCCAGAGAGGTATTTGCTCGGGTTGGAGAGTCTTGGAGATGCAAACTTGGAGATGGGTTTCACTAACGCCATTTCAGCAGCCATAGAGAGAGTTGCAGAAGCTGTAGAGAGAGAGCAAGGAGCTAGAGGATGAAGATGAGGCTGTGTGGAGTTTTATTAGGCAAACATCTCATCCAGTGAAAATCTGAACTTCTTGTTAGCGACTGACACGTGGAGAAATGTTACTGGTTTATCTTGATTGCCTTGTCTTTTTGATAATATCTTTTTTTTTGTGGTTCGTTTAACAAAAATATGTGATAGATGAGAAATTAACACATGGACAATGAAAATCAATCAACCAACAAGTTAATAAAATAAAATAAATCGAAATACAATTGTATACATTTCAATTCGTGGTTCAAATCTTTTAAATAACAAAAATATGTGAATATAAATACAACTAAAATGGAAAAAAAAAATCTGATACAACTCAAACTCACAAACCCTACAATGTTTCTGAATTTTTTTTCCTCCACAAATATATAGTTAAAAGGATGACAAAGAAGAATCTCCACTTCTCCACTTCTCCAGCTTCAAGCCCTTTTTAACAAAGATAGTGTTAGGGCTGAGAAAAGTGGGTATCTTGTAAAGTAAGGCAACACAGAAACAGAGAGAGGTAATGCTTAATTTTTATCACCTCTATTTTCGAAGGGTTGGGCAAGTAGACTGAGGAGAGCTTGCTCCATCTTAAGATCCTGCGTTTATGTTCATAACACTGTTCATACTCCATTTTTGTTCATACCCTTCAGCTTTTTCTTCATCATCAGTGGAGACTCCAACGTGTTTCCCTGAATCTCCATTATCACATGAAGATCCTCTTGATTCTTGTCCATTTTTCTCATCCTTGTTAACACCATTGTCATTGGTAAAGAAAGGGTCAAAAGGAGGGATGATTTCCTCATTCACATTAGTTAGCTTCCAATAACCGGCGAAATTCCAAACGATCTTTTGTATTTAAGGATTCAGATATTTATGCTTCACAGAAATCTTTATTTCTCCTCTTCATAATTTAGTACATTATGGGTTTGAAATACTAAACACAATGAATTAGTCAAAATATACTATCTCCTTTCGACAGAGAAATATTTTTTAAAAAAAATTCAAAAAAATATATCTTTTATGTTTTATATAAATTTTATTGAAAAATGATAATCACAGAAAATGATATATTTATAATTCAAATGTAATACTTTTAGTGTGTAAACAAATGAAAACTTTATTTTTTTGTAGAATGAAAGATATATTAAACAAATATAAAAATTATAATTAGTTGAGGTCAAGCAAATTAAAATAATAAAGTCAGAATTATGGAGAACTTAACTAGTAAAAAAGAACAAAAAAAGTTTTCACCAAGTTCCATGCTGCAGTAGCAAATACAGCATATTCCTTACCGATGAGTTAATATTTTTTTGTCGGTATGCATGCTGGGACTACTTTGTGATAAAGTGGTGAAACAATTTTTGGTGGGTTTTTTGATGGAGATGTTTGCTAGTATTAAATTTCGAAGGGTGATGCAGATGAAAATGCAGATCATATGAGTATCTGAAATGAATATTAAATATATTATGCATGCAGAATAAACATATATATAGTTATTTTTGTAAAAGATTAAAAATAGATATAGTTTATCAAAATAACTTACTGTATTATTATATTTGACTGAATATCATTATTCAAAGAAAAAATATTTGACTGAATATTTAATATAAAATTATGTAAATATTAAACATAATTGATTGAAAACACTTATTAAAATGCACCTTTTTATTTTGGATGTGAAGATAACTTGAATAATATAAAAACTAATTAAACACAAAATAAAAATATTGACATGTACTAAAATATATATGTAAGAACAAATAAAAATTATGTTCAATATTTCATGATCTAAAAATATTAAATAATTGTAAAGTATCTACTTAAATTTATAATAAATATATGAATTATCAATAACATGCATAAATCCATTAACTGATTTATTTAAGAGTATTATGATATAAATTTTAATTTTTTTACACAATTATTAATTATTTTATTTATGTCAATAATCAGCAACAATAAAATTAAAATAAACTATGAAAAATATGTTTGTCTATTTTTCAAATATTAAATATAAATTGATTTTTTAGTTTGTAATACCATAGAAGTTATGGGTCTAGATCACCATGTACTTAAAAAGGAAAAATTATTCCTTAAAATATGCGAAACAATTAAAATCTATGATTTTTAGAACTTTTCCAATTGTTACTCTGAAATTTATTCTCAAAATGAATTTGACATTTTCTCCAATTACTCCCATTATCATTTCAAAATCCATTCCAAATATAAATTACTAGTACTTATTATTAATTATAATAATGCTTTGTTTTAAATTTATAAATTTTATCCAATTATAATTTTATTTTACTAAACTTTTATTATATACATTAATTTAGTTTATAATATAATAAACAATAATTTATATGAACTTATAATTGTATTAGTGAAAGTATTAATAATTTCATTAAAATATAAACTGCACTCCTTCGTATAGTGAAACAAATATTTAATTTTTAAATATAAAAAGTTATATTAAAATTAAAGGAACAATTTGTAATAAAAAATTTTAATAATAAAAATGAGGTTGTTAAGTGTTCCCTCAAATTTGAATAGATTTGAGGAGTCCATCCCTACTCTATTTCTAAACTGCACTCCTTCGTATAGTGAGGAGTCCATCCCTACTCTTTTTTTTTTTTTTTTTCTTTTCATTTCTCCAAGTTTGCATCCATTTGTTTCTCACAGATAATAAGCTCTGATCTGCTCAACCATTTGAAGCAAATACACGGGAGCTCTTACGAAGAATTTATGAAAAGCAAGTTGATTCCAATACATGGAGACATTGGCGAAGACATTCTTGTGATGAGATTGATGTCGTTATAAGCTGTGCAGGTCGCACAACATTTGTCGACAGGTGTTTACTATGTTTCTACTTATTACTCTGTTCTATGTGTTAGTTACAAACAATTTGCTTCTAACCCAAGTAAACTGTTACAGATATGACCTTGCTTTAAATGTCAACGCTCTTGGACCTGGTCGGCTCTTGAGCTTTGCCAAGAACTGCAAGAAACTGAAACTTTTTCTCCATTTCTCAACTGGTATGAGTTTATGTTTTGGCCAAAAAGGTTATTCCAAATGGTCTATTGGTTCTTTTAAAAACATTTTCTAGAATAAATGCACTTGATGCACCGCATGATTTGATTGAATAAGTTCTACACTCATTTCGATAACCAGAGTTTCAAAAATTACACATATTTATTTATTTATTTATTATTTTAATAAAAATATTTGATTTTGTTATTAGCTTATGTGACTGGTAAGAAAGAGGGATCAATACTAGAGACTCCTCTCTGCCTTGGAGAAAACATAACTTCTGACCTAAGCATCGAAAATGAGCTGAAACTAGCTTCAGAAGCTGTAAGAAAGCTACAAGGTAGTAGAGAAATCAAGAAGTTGAAAGAACTTGGTATGCAAAGGTGAGGATGAAGGAGAAAACTACTCTTTGCACATTATTATGTTACTACGATCTGAAACAAATATGATTTTATCTTAGAGCTTAACACTATGGCTGGGAAAACACTTACACGTTCACAAAAGCATTGGGTGAGAGTTTAATCCAAACTATGCGAGAAGATGTGCCTGTAGTAAGGCCTAGTATTATAGAAAGCTCTTACAAGGAGCCTTTCCCCGGCTGGATCCAAGGAATAAGGTTAAAAGATTTTCATTGTTAAAGACTAAGGGATTAGGTTTTCTTATTTTATATTTTCATTTGCTCAGCAATCATGCCTCGCCGTCGATTAAGCACATACGCCGATTAGAAGGGGGGTAGGAGAGCTCGCGACCAACCGACATCGATGCCGGCGCGGATGAGCCTCCACCCTAAACGAGATCTGAAGACGAGGGAATTTGTTTGAGAGAAGAGCGTGGGACGCATGCCACTCAAAGGCTTGCTTTGTTTTATATATATATATATTATATTTTTCTAATACTATTTTAAAAGATAATATTTTTAACACAATAATTTGAGACTCCAAATTTTCGGACACTGTACATGTTTAGAGATTCAACTTAAGCTTACCAGTAGTCAATGATACTGATTCTAGTCGATCTTTTGTATTTAAATATTCAGATATGCTTCGTACATACATGTATGATCTCTTTCACGACTTTTACGTTATGGTTTTACAATATTGAACAGATGAAAAGTACTAATTAATTGACGTCAAAAAATTTAAAATAGTAATGTCAGAGTTTTAGAGAATGCAATTGGTAAAAGAACAAAAAAGGTGCCGCAGTAACATATATACAACATACTCCTTACCGATAAGTCAATCTTTTTGTCCGGCATGCAGACTATCAATCTTAGTCATGCACGAGAGCGGAAATTATCTCTTACAGTATGTGAAACATTTTGAGTCCATGACCCTTTGCTGGTGGAAGGACGTTAAAACATGCTCCTCTGCTTACCTATGAGTCAACATTGGACCCCAAGTAAATAAATTTATTTTACCAAAAAAAAGTAAATAAATTTATGGGTTCACCAATGGATTCAACTATGTGACATCTTACTGGAGACCTAACCGCATTAACTTCCTTTGTAATTTTTTCTATATATATTCTCATTCCCACACAAAAGCCTTCCATAAAAAGGAAAAACTAAAAGTTTCACATTTTTCTTCTTCTAAAGATGGCAATGACAACAAATCTGCTGGCCACAAGCAAGGCCGTCAAGTTGCATGGTGTCCGCTTCTTCTCCTCTTTCCTCAGCAGACCGAACCACTTCTTGGCTTGCCGTTTGCCACAGTCGATCACACGTAGAGTCCAAACTTCTTGTTGTTATCGTGAAACATCGTATAAATCGCCTGAGCCAGAACCAAGTAGTGTCAGTGATGGAGTTGGAATCATCCGTTTCTTGAAAGGAAAAACCTATCTTATTACCGGTGCAACGGGTTTTCTTGGTAAAGGTATGACAAAACCTAAAACAGAGTTTTTGTCCAGTTAAACTGATTTTTCTTTTTTTTCTGTTGCAGTGCTGATTGAGAAATTATTGAGGGCAAGTCCTGGTATTGGGAAGATATTCATTCTGATAAAGTCCAAAGATCAAGAATCAGCCAACAAGAGACTCTATGATGAGGTTTTGTTTCCAGTCTCATCCTTACTATTTTTATTTTCTTTCTTTTTTTCCTTTCACCAAATTAAATTTGTATCCATTTGTTCCACGCAGATCATAAGCTCGGATCTGTTCAGTCATTTGAAGCAAATGCATGGGAGATCTTATGAAGAATTTATGAAAAGCAAGTTGATTCCAATAATTGGAGAAATTGGAGAAGAAAATCTGGGGATCGGATCTGAAGTAGCAGCCAATATTAGTGGCGAGATTGATGTCGTTATCAGCTGTGCAGGTCGCACGACATTTGACGACAGGTGTTTACTATGTTTCTACTTCTTACTCTCTAATTTTTTTCTGTTCTACTTGTTTACTTACAAACAAACAAGTTGCTGCTAACCCAAGCAAACTCATACAGATACGACCTTGCTATAAATGTCAACGCTCTTGGACCTGGTCGGCTCTTGAGCTTTGCCAAAGACTGCAAGAAACTGAAACTCTTTCTCCATATCTCAACTGGTATGAGTTTATGCTTTGCCTATAAAGATTATTCCACATGGTTTATTGGTTCATTTCTTCAAACATTTTCTAAAGTAGATGCAATTGATTTACTAAACTGAATAAATTTTACATTCATTCGAAGTTATTCCATAACCGTAAAAGAAGTTTCAAAACCTATATAAATATAATATAGTTTTAAATTTTCTTTTGATTTTTGTTATATAGCTTATGTGACTGGCAAGAAAGAGGGAACAGTACTAGAGACTCCTCTCTGCATTGGAAAAAACATAACTTCTGACTTGAACATCGAACATGAGCTGAAATTAGCTTCAGAAGCTGTGAGAAAGTTGCATGGCAGTGGAGAAATCAAGAAGCTGAAAGAACTTGGTATCCAAAGGTGAGGATGAAGGGGAAAATATACTCTTTGCACATTATTATGTCAATAAAATCTGAAACAATATGTTTTTTTTTTTACCTTAGAGCTCAGCACTACGGCTGGGAAAACACTTACACGTTCACAAAAGCAATGGGTGAGACATTAATCCAAACCATGCGAGAAGATGCGCCTGTAGTGATCATAAGGCCTAGTATTATAGAAAGTTCTTACAAGGAGCCTTTCCCTGGCTGGCTCCAAGGAATAAGGTTAAAGATTTTCATTGTTAGACAAAGGGATTAGATCAGCTCTGCCTTCTGATTTCTTGATTCATGTTTTTATGGTTTCTAAAAATCAGGATGAGTGATCCAATAATCTTGGCCTATGGCAAAGGCCAGATCTCTGGCCTCTGGGGAGATTCTCAATCTTTCGCGGACATTATACCTGTTGATATGGTTGTGAACGCAACAATAGCAGCAATGGCAAAGCATGGTTGTGGAAACTCCGATCTCAAAGTTTACAACGTCACTTCTTCTCATGCGAATCCCCTACGAGTTGGCGAGTTGATGGACCTCTGTTATCAACATCTGTATGACTTTCCATTGACAGTGATAGACTTAGCGCGAATGAAATTCCACAGTTCCTTAGAGAGCTTCACCTCCTCTGTATTCGACATAATAGCAAAACAGGAAAGAGGAACTAAGAATGAAGGTGGAGAAGCAGAAGAGTCACATACCACATTGAGCTTCAAGGGAAGAGGGATACTAAACTATTTTGTGTCCCTAGCAAGAACATATGAGCCTTACACATTTTTTCAAGCTCGGTAAGTAACAAGCTTGGACTTTTTTATTTTATAAACAAAAAAGCTATTAGATTACTGATTATTGATCAATATCCTAGGTTTGATGACACCAATACAAGGAGTCTTATTCAGGAGATGTCAATGGAAGAGAGAAAAATATTTGAGTTCGATATCAAAAGCATTGATTGGGAGCATTACATTGTGAACGTTCATCTTCCAGGTCTCAAAAGAGAAATCTGTAAGGAAAACTCAAGTTGAAAGAGAGTGATTTGATTGGTACAACTGCTTGAGTTCACCAAGTGTATTGTTTATTTACTATTAAATTTTCATGTAAATTCTAAGGGACAATCTGCTTAATAACTAAAAATTTAAAATTTGAATATAACTTAAGAAATAATTTCAAATTGCACTAAAACAACTTTTTATCGTAAATAAAGTACAAATATAACTTACCTAATTACCGACTCTTTTATGGTTATTTACCTAAATGACTCAAATTTGAAATTATTTATATAAAAAATTATTTTATGGAAACTGAAGTATACTATATGATTTATTCAATGCTAGTTAGTTATGATATTGTGAACTATACAATTTTACAGTCGATAATTTTACTTGTTTTCTAAGGATTCATGCCTAATTACACTGTTATGAGCTGCCTTTTGAAGATTTTCATGCTTGATGATTATACTTGCATAATGGTGAATGCTTCTTGTAGCTTTTTCCATTAATTTGCATAATTCATTTTTATCAACAATCCAAATTTTCAGGTGGATAAGAATTAATGGACTCTAGTCAATTCAGTGTTTTTTCAGGTATGATTCGACTATCGAATATTGTTGTTTCGGCTGTGATTGAACTATGAAATGTTGTTTTTTGGTTTTATTGAACTATGGAGTGTTCTTTCGGATTTGATGTGTGCCTAGTAGTTTTCATTTCAGATTAAGGATTATGTTTCACATGATCTGTTTTATAAATTTTGTATTTTATTTTAGTATAATCCGATCCAAACCAAAATTTTTGAAACCGATAGATATTTGATTACTTTATAAATTTTACAATGCAACACAATTTTGAACCAAACGCGAAGTGATATTATCCAAAATCGACCCGTTCTAAAAAAATTTAAATTGAAACCTTTGACTGTAAACCCGAAACCTGACCCGAACGCACATGCTTAGAAGAGAAATCAACACATGGAAAATGAAAATCAATCAACCAACAAATAAATAAAAAGAAAATAATTTTCAAGTACAATCGTATACATTACAATTCGTGGTCCAAATCATTTTAATAACAAAAATATGTGAATATAAATACAACTAAAATGAAAAAGAAAAAAACTAATACACCTCAAACGCACAAAACCTACAATGTTTCTTATTTCTCTGGATTTTTTTTTTCTCCACGATTATATGAAACACAGTTAAAAGAATGACAAAGAACATTCTCCACTTCTCGAGCTTCAAGCCCTTCATTTTTTAAACAAAGATAGTGTTAGGGCTCAGAAAAATGGTATCTTGTAAAGCAAGGCAACACAGAACAGAGAGGGGTAATCCTTAATTTTCATTACCTCTATTTACGAAGCATTGGGGAAGTAGATTGAGGAGAGCTTGCTCCATCTTCAGATCCTGCGTTTATGTTCATGACACTGTCCATACTCCATTTTTGTTCATACCCTTCAGCTTTTTCTTCATCATCAGTGGAGACTCCAACATGTTTCCCTGAATCTCCATTATCACTTGAAGATCCTCTTGATTCTTGTCCATTTTTCTCATCCTTGTTAACACCATTGTCATTGGTGAAGAAAGGGTCAAAAGGAGGGATGATTTCTTCATTCTGATGATGATGGTGGAGGTGGTGGTGATGATCCTTGGTCTTCAAGTCATCTTCCTCACAGTCATCGTCAAGGTCTTCATAGTTTAGATTCCTGAGAATCTCAGGGAGTGAGTAAGTTTTTCCACCCTCATCAACAATCCTTCCTCCTCCCCCCATTTCAATATCAATCTTCTCTTTTGAGCTCACTAGACTTTCACCAAGATTTGATGTAGGAGTTTCAACCATCATGTAATCTTCTTCCTTCACAAATGATCTAAACTTGTTCATGGATGGAGTAATCTTAGATAGAAATATTTCCCTTATGTTCCCCAAAACTCCTTTGTTGTATGGATTCTCCTTCTTATCATATCGGTAACGGAAGTTCTCATAAGTAGTCTGCACAAAAACAGATTCAGAATTAGAACACACAAAAAGAGAAAGAGAGAAACACAAAGGATGGTTATATTTCTAATCACCTGGTTAGTGCAGATGAGGTAGGAATGAAATATAGTGAGCCCACCAACAAACCAAACGGTAATGAAGCAGTAAACTATGAGAATATCAGACAGAACATCTTTAGATATTGCTTTCCAGATGCTAATCTTCTCATCCATATGTCTTTGAAATAAGTTCAACCAAGAGAACACAAACACATATATGCACAGAGTGGTTGATGTTGATATGAACATGAAGAAGAACCGGTAGTTTCGCTGCAATGAGTTAAAAACAAATTTCAAGACACATAGACTACTACATTGTACTCGAGAATACGTTTACTGACTTACCACTCCAATGCACTGGCCAACCCAAGGGCAGTGATGGTCGAACCTCTGTACACAGTTGTTGCAGATGGAACAATGAGAAGCTCTAGGTGGACGGTAAAGCAAACAAGTATCACAGAACTTGACTTTTACGGTATGGCCATTAACAGTTACATCTTTAACCCTTGGTAACCTTATGTTTGGGGTTCTACCGCTAACCCATTCCATGGAAGGAGTAGTTGAATCAGGTACATCATCTGATTCAGGAGGCCTTAGACTTCTAGGCACAATCCCAGGATCTCTACCAGATGTCATGAAGAGGAAAAATATGTCCTGAAAGAAAACTATTGAAACTTTAGTTTCATTAAGACAATAAAGTCGTCATCATCTACAGAGATGGGAAAGAAGAAGACATACCAAAAGGGTGAGTATCCAAGCGACAGAGAGAACTGGAACACAGAGGTTTCGATTCTTGGTGAGAGGATCAGCCATTTTCAAGTACATTTTTACAAAGAACATCACCGAGGGGCCGAGGATCAAGATGGTCGATAGGTATAGAGATGATGCATCTGGACCAAAGATTAACCTCCCTCCACAAAGAAATTTCTGGAGAAAAATCAAAGTCAAAATCACAAATTAAGAACCTGAAGTTTCTATATATGAACCAATCAAGACTCGAAGATACTAACAACCACTGAACCTATAGAGTATATGAATCAAACACCAAAGTGACATTAGACACAAGAACTTACATTGCTTCCTCTCCAAACTTGATAGAGCCTCTTGAGTTTGGTCTCATTCCAAGCCATAACTAAAGGAGGAGGAACAAACAACAAAGTTAAAAAATTTGGAAGAACCCAGAATCAGAAAACCATCTATAGACAAAGGTGTCAGAGATGGGATCAAATCAGGACAAAAAAATTCCAGAAACAGGACAAATCTCTTGTTTCCTCCGAAGAAAGATTCACAATTTCAATACACTTGATTGAGAGGGAGAGAGACAGAAAGATTGGAGCTGTCCTCTCCTCTCGAAAATCACAAAGAAAAATTATTACAGATGTTTGCAAATTGCGATCCCTTTCTCTCTTCTATCTTCTCTTTCTTTATTTATTTTTTTCGAAAAAGAAAATATTTTTTTAGTTTGCTTGAGATCATGAGATAATGGTCGGACATGGTATGTAATTAAGAAAACTGATTATGCGAGAAGGATGTCTGTAAGAAGGGATCTCAGTTTCTTGTTTAGTTTAAGATTAATTTTAATTAATTGTTTAAAGTCGGCCAACTAAAAATCTAAAAATAATAAATAAATGATGCAAACAATGAGCTGTGAAAGGGCAAGTCAAATCTATCCCCTCAACTAAACGTGCTTCCACATATTTGTTAGTGGTTCTATCTATCTACCAATGCTTTCAAAAGAAGTTGTAACTTGTAAGAATGTAGCTCATTGTATTAAGAAGACTGTATACATCTATAGCCAAAAATGGAAGTCAATCCTCTTTTTTATTACACAAAATCAGATGACGATAGTGATTAGTGAGATTTTTTTTTTGTTTGATTATTGAGATATTAGTTATACAGCTTTTGCTCAGTTGGTAAAATATTTTGATTTTTAGTAAATCAGAGAATTTACTGTACAAACATCTCAATGAAACTTATTTATCTCTTTACATCCATTTGTTTAGTTATTTTAGTCACAGTGGTACAATACTTCTGCGTTATATTCACAAACTTTCAATCCTTCCAGTAACACAGTTACCGTAAGACCCAAGAAACAGTTGTTAGTTATTACATAAACCCTAATAAAAGATGGAGACTATGAAATACATCAAACTGTAAATATACACTTACTCTCCTAACTTCTATTCTAGGTTTCAAAGTCTCTACGACGAGTAAAGACAAAGAGAGAGAGGTGAGACTTAACACCTGTTTCGTCTGATCTTTGCCCTATCTTGAATCTCACATTCCAAAGTTTCCTTAAGTTCGATAGTTCTTGGTAAACCAAGCCAATCGATGCCGCGCCTTCACTGAACTTTATCTTCTTGACAGTTGCGTCACTGTTGTTACCTTACTCGAGCTTCTGAACGCGAAAGTTGAGGCTGTCATGATCATGCTTGCCACTGAATCAACAATAAAAGGTGGCTATAAAAGCTAGATAATCCTGCCTAGTTGGTGCAGATTAGGTAGTAGTGGAAGACTAAAAGCTCATAATCAAAACTAAACAAATAAACAATAACCGGGGACTGAACCAAACCATAGTCAATTTTACATGGACATTTACAAAATAGCAAAATTCGAATCCAAACCAAACTGCAAACCGGATTGATCCGGATCAAATCCAATCCGTTGGTTAAGAAGACACAGAGAGAAGGGGAAAGGCTTATCCAGAAACCAAACTTCAAATGAATGTCTGAAGGCTAGATCCTTCAATTCGAAGAAGATGGCTCTTCTTTGTTTCAATTCTCTCGCTCCTCTCCCTTCTCTCTCTTCTTCATCTTCTCCAAGGCTTCAACTTTCGTCATTAGCTTCATCAGGTACGCATTGCACTTGTTTTATCTAGTTATATGAATCGTATTATGAAATCTTCATTACAGACCCAAGAAACCAAACTCCAGTTCCTGGCTACTTCAGTTTCTTAGTTTCTTTTTTTTTTTTACGCTTAAGAGATAGGATTAGTTCTTCACTGAGACATTTCATCGAACACTTTTTTGATGTTTCTCAGACTTTTTAATTGGTGTGAAAGCTCTGATCTTTTTTGGTTTCCTCATGTGGGTTTCAGTTTTCATCCTTAAACCCAACATCATCGAGTCAAAGAACAGAGTCTCACTTAGTGGTTACAACTTGAGCAATAGCCATGGAAGAGCAGCAATTGTGAAGGCAGTTGCTTCTGGCGTGGACGGAGCTGAGCCCGAGGAACCACCTAAGACTGTTGTCTCAGTGGACAAACTACCGTTGGAATCAAAAGAAGCTAAAGAGAAGCAACTGCTGGAACAGAGGATGAAGATGAAGCTGGCCAAGAAGATTAGGCTACACAGGAAACGTCTAGTTCGTAAGCGTAAGTTGAGGAAGAAGGGTCGATGGCCACCTTCCAAGATGAAGAAGCTCAAGAATGTTTAGAGATGATTATCAATCGTCTCAAACAAAAAATGGGCCCTGTGCTACACAAATTTTGAGGCCCATTTCTTCATATAAATTTTTTTTTTTTTTTGAAAGGGCTCTAAGCTAAGCTGAAAAAGTCAAAAAAAAAGAAATGGGCCCTGTGCAAATGCACTTCTAGCACTGGGCCAGAGCCGGGCCTGATTATCATGACTCTTTGCTCTCTTTTTTTTTTATTTAACTTTATTTTTGTAATGTTGTTTGTATGAGCATTGTTTTTGGATTAAATCTCAAGCTGTTGAAAAAGATCGTTAGAGAGAGTGACCAGTCTATTAGATAGAACAAAAGTTAGGAACTTGCATTGAACCATTTGGTTATCGAGGAAGAAAATATGAGCATACGCAGAATCTATGTTTCTTTAGAGGAGCCACACAAAACATTTGAAGGTCATGTCTTGCATTGCCAAAGAAAAACTGTTCTTATTCTTAAAGTTCATTGTGCAAGGAGTTTTAATTTCCATCTTGTTTTCACCAACCACTCTCTCTTTATGATATTCCTAAAAACATTGTTCTATCTTTCAGTTTTCTGAAACATCTCCCTTAGAACTTTCATTTGTAAAGCTAAAACACAATGCTCCTTGGCTCCTGGCCTATGGAATTCCAAGTTTTCCGAATTTTATAAATAGTTTTATTCCATCTCTCTGCCTAACGGTTTCATGAATTTTATTCATTTTTCTGCCTGCAGTACTATCAGTTTTGAACATTTTGATTAACCTATCCAGTTTTGGGGAGCTGAAGCTGCTGCTCTTGTATGGGTCTGGCTTGGGAGTGATACCATTACCAAGGTGTTGATGCAGGGCTGTAAAAGATCCTATCAACCACAGCCAAAGCCTACAAAGCTTCACAAGAGATAATTCAAAAGCCATGGAGAAGTTTGAAACCACGATACCCACCTTCATTATAAAGTAATCACTAATCAGTAATCACAATTATTAAAAACAAAATTCTCTTCAAAAAAATAAAGGGACGGATTGAAAAGTTGCACAGTAGGCTTGGGAGTGTCACTTTCTGAATCAAAAGGTTTACAACTACACCACTTCGAGAAAGACTCCCTTGTACAGATCTAATCCTTTTCAAGCTCCAATTCGTTTACTTACCCTTTTCCAAAAGATTGTTCCTTTTCTTTTTGTTATTACTCTTCCTCGCTAGCGTTTCTGTATCTTCGCTAGAAAAGAAAAGAAAAACAATATTCTTGCGATTCCCAAGTTTAGTAACTGCATTCGATGCTGCATGCAGTTCCCAAGACCCTTTCAGATTGCTACTTCTTCTCATTGGGTTTCATTGTCTCTCTGCCGCGTGCTGTAAAAAGATTGTTCCTTTTTGATTGTTAGCTGCTGCTACTAAGCTTAATGGATTCTCAGAGGGTTATTGTTGAAGACCCTAAATCTCAGTTCTTGAATAGGCAGCAAGGCTCCTCTCTCTATACCTTAACACTCGACGAGGTCCAAACCCACTTGGGTAGTTCTGGTAAATCACTTGGAAGCATGAATCTTGACGAGCTTCTCAACGAGGGTCTCTCTCGTCAGGGGAGTTTGGCTTTGCCGCGTGATCTCAGCAAGAAGACTGTTGATGAGGTCTGGAAAGACATTCAGCAGGATAATAAGAATGGTGGGAGTGCTCACGAGAGGAGAGACAAGCAGGGTGCGCTTGGGGAGATGACGCTTGAGGACTTGTTGTTGAAAGCAGGTGTTGTGGCTGAGACTATCCCTGGTTCGAACCATGACGATCCTGGTGGTGCTGCTGGTTTAGCTCCATGGGTTCAGTATCATCAGCTTCCGTCAATGACACAGCCTCGGTCATTCTTGCCATATCTGGTTGCAGACATGCAAGTGATGGTGTCTCAGGCTTCTTTGATGGGTGGTTTGTCAGATACGCAAACTCCAGGAAGGAAGAGGGTGGCGTCAGGAGAAGTTGTGGAGAAGATTGTTGAGAGGAAGCAGAAGAGAATGATTAAGAACAGAGAGTCTGCAGCTCGTTCTCGAGCTAGGAAACAGGTGACGGCTACTTTCTGTAGTTGAAAATGTGGTGTTGTTATTAGTCTTGGTTGTCTAACACTGGGTGTGTTGATGATCAGGCTTACACTCATGAGCTAGAGATCAAAGTTTCACGGTTAGAAGAGGAAAACGAAAGACTCAGGAGGCAAAAGGTAAAATGTTTTGCACCCTTGGCCCTTTTTGATTGTGATTGGTATTAAAATTGAACTTGTATAAAGTTATGGATTTGAATTAGAGGGAATGGGTATGGGACTGGGGACAAGCATGGTAGACAATAGACGATTAAGGAATGAAACCATGAACAAAAGAAATGATATATAATGTTAGACACAACCTCTGCAAGGTTATGTCTGTGTTGTTTTTTTGATTCTTGTTTGAGTCGTTTGGCTCATAAGACACAACATAACAAACATTATTTTACTCTTTTTTTTTACTTTGCAGGAGGTAGAGAAGATACTCCCAAGTTCACCACCGCCTGATCCCAAGCGGCAGCTCAGACGAACAAGCTCAGCTCCTTTCTGATCTCAAAACTTTTTTACACTTTTGTCGGTTTGCGTATATAAAAAAAAAGAGAGAGGAAAACATCTTTGTTTCTTTGTACATTCCGTAGAGTTTCTGTTCTTGGCTTGGAGCAATGCTATTAAGTTTCTTGTTTTAGTAGCAGCATCAATCTTTTTCTTTGATATCAAATTTGGTTGTGGAACAGAGGAAGAAAACTTGAGTTTGTAGATTTTGAATACAACAATACTTTATAAGTATGTCTGTAAATGGATCAGTCAGAAAGGGAAACTGTTTGAATTTGCCAAGCTTTACACTTATGTGCCAGCTTTGTTCTCAAATGTAGAACATTATCTTAAATTTAATCTTAAGAATCTGTTTGCTATATGTTCTGCAACAGCCAAGCTTGACTTTAAACCATGCGGTGCCAAAGAGATTCACAAGACCAGGAACTTCATTAGTCTTCTCACTTTAACAAATAAGTAGAGGCTTGGGAACACAAATGCTTTCACAACAAAAACCAAAATGCCATAGTGAACTAAGTAGTTGTACGGTCCTTATACCCATCCCTTGCATCAGATTCTTATGGAAGCATTCCCTTTAGCACACTTTTAAGAAAATTTTATGCTGAATCCATCTTTCCATTATCCAATCAAGTGTGTCTTTTGCATTCTTCAGGAGAATGTCGTGGACAACAAGCCGAAGCTTGGTTGTGGGTGCAGATTAGATTCTCACCATCCTGCTCTTAAAGTAATGAAAGTTCCATACGTACAAGACTAATACAAGCGCTCAGGACTAATAAGCTTCTGGTGAAAAGTCGGGAGAAACAGAAAGATCTCCCCACCCATGAAACTGCTCTTTCTCTTCGTGAGATTCTACTCTGCAGCTGCATTTTCTACGTTTATAAGAGAAACAGGAGACTCTGGGACGTTCTGTCTGCTGCATTGGCTGTAATTGTAGTTGAATACATAGGAGCCTTAATGCATTCCATTACTCAACATGTTTAACTATTGGAAGTCTCCCTTGAACTGTTCCTAGACTCATTCAACTATAAATTAAAAAAAAAAAAATCATCATCAGTTTTTTTGTTTTTTGAATGAATGTTAAATTTATTCAAGACAAAAAACACTTTTGTACAATAGTTGTGTTATTGTTTGAAAGGATTAAAATTGTAAAACTACTCTAGAAAAACACTTTCATCTAGTAGCAAACCACATTCCCATAGCTGTGCTATATCATCATCAGTTTTGCAAACAGTATTGCGCAAATCTTTAAGCTTTCGTGATGATTCCAATGGATGCAAACCCTTGGCTGCCTTACAGGTTTTAGCTCAGACCTTGGAAGCAACAACACGACCGAAACAGTGCTCGAGTCTTGTCTGTATAGCCTTCTATTTGATCTTGACTTGAAAAACTATTGCTTCACTGCAGAGCATTTGGGATCATCTTCAAAATCTGTGACCAGAACTGGATAACCAAACCGATGAAATCAACCCTTCAGGCTAAACCGAAAAAAAAGACAATGGAGACTCAACCGGCGTTGTATTGCTTGCGTTTCTTATAGTTAAGCAAAGAGATTTTGTTATAAACTTCCCACATCGGTAAGATAGAGAGGCAGTGGTCATAAGCTTGCACTATATAATGAAGCCGAGTCCATCCATACAAATCATACCTTTCTCGGCCTTTTGGCTAAGATCAAGTGTAGTATCTGTTCTTATCAGTTTAATATCTGATATGTGGTCCATCGGACCACACGATATTAACTCTATTTTTCAAGGGTGAAAGCCCAATAAGATAGCTTGCTATCTGGGCTTTCGCGAGTTGTCCAAGCGTTGCACTACTGCATGGACCTGGCTCAACCCACCAAATTTTTAGTTCAATTTTCTATTAAGTCAAATAATCTGACATCGTTTAGATTAACCCCCAAAGTTGTCTACAAGCTAATTACTAACCAGAAGTAATAAAAGATTTAGATTAAAACAGGATTGTTGTACAAGCTAATCATCACTGACCAGAAGTGAACTGGATATAGAAGTACGGAGGAAGATTCGAACATGGCGAACGAACCATCGAGGACCAGAGATTGTCATCTCACTCTTCTCAGTTCTCATCCGAGTTTGGATGTAGGTTGGTTTTAGCTTTCACCCTCAAGTGACTGGAGAGTTTATACAAAGGAATGGAT
Source organism: Brassica rapa (assembly GCF_000309985.2). Lineage (NCBI taxonomy): Eukaryota > Viridiplantae > Streptophyta > Magnoliopsida > Brassicales > Brassicaceae > Brassica > Brassica rapa. The sequence goes on along the minus strand of NC_024801.2, from coordinate 18,165,645 downwards.
AAGAAGTATGGAACCAATCTACTATATGTTGTTATGAAATTTTTTTATGGAAACTCACTTGTCAATGATGATCTTAGGAGTGACTGACTAATCTTGAAGTTAGATTATTGTGTAGTGTTTTTCCATTCATGTTGGTGATCACCAGCTTGGTGAAACCACATACACCCATAGCTGTAATGAGACGTTGGTCATATGGGGAGCCAAGACAAAATTCAGGGTAAGAATCATCATCCATCTCATTGATAGAGCATATTGGGAGAATTATTGCCTGCTGAGACCTCTAGTAGGAATGAATATCTGATATTTCTGTTTATCCATGTATGCAAATATGTCTGGCTAAAGAAGATAGACAGTTTAGAAGTTGCATCATGCCATAACCGGTGTATCTAACTGTGTGTCACATAACATTGGTCTTTTGATGAGTATAAGTAGAGAATTATTGTAACAAAAAAGTAGAGAATTGATCAGATGCAAAGGCAGGCTGGTTGATTTGAGGTTTCGGAAGTGTTTAGAGTCTCTAGAAGAAACCTCAGAGTAGAGTTTCTTTGATTTTGGTTCGCTTACTTGGTCTTTAATTTTGTACTATGACTGTTTACTTTTTAGAAAACAAGGAGATAATCACTTCTGAATCTATCATGAATATGTTGTGGCTATTGGACTTATATCATCAGTCAATTGCTCAGTGATCACTGAAACTACTAATCATCATCTTAGATAGAAAAAGACGAATTACTATTTGTAGATGTTTAGTGATGTGGTGAGCTCGTCTTACATAGTCTAAGTCTTTGTCTGTCACGATTGCATCTAGGCTTTCCATTTTCTACTGATCTGTGGTCAAAATGAACCAAAATCATCCATCTGACAAATGACAATGTTATGGTTGTATCAATATGAAAATGTGTGAAGCTGGAGAACCACAAGGTCGAAAAAGGTTATGCCCAGGTATTGATATTGGAGAGGATGAAACAACAGTATTGGTTAAATTCTAGTGGCATGGCGCATGCCCTAGTGAATGTTGATCCTGTGCGTTCTACTTTCTTCATTGGCTGCCAAGACAGTAGTATATATGCAGAACAGCTCCGCTATAGCGACTACAAAAATATGGAAAGATCTATAATCTTAAGTTGTTTAGTTTAGTTTTCTCCTCTTCATTGGCCTTTCCTATTCGCTTATTCATATGTAATCAGCTTCTCTGGTTTCTTCGTCTGGGGCTAATATATTTTGTTTCTTTTGTCAGTCATATTGTTACTTGAAACTTCAAATGTTTATGGTTCATTGCTATGCACCATGACACCACATCACTTGCAGTTTTGATTTACAGATGTGCAGATCAGTTTGTGGACAGTTGGTTCTTTCTTCAAAGTCTAATTCACACTGCAAGTACTTCTGGAAAATAGTCAGTGTCTTTTTTAACGATCTCTGACCAAAAGTTTAGTGTAGTTTCTATTTTAAAGATATATAGAAGCTATGATTAACCAAAAAAGGGTATAGAAACTACAATTATAAATGTGATTATGTTAGTTTTTGAAGTTTGCGAGAAATGTTCATTTGAGGTATATTTGATTATTTTATATATGCCTTTGGCATATGGTCCACTCAAACTATAGTGCGCCATATAATTAATAACTTAGCCATATAAAAAAAAAGATTTAATTCCTATAGATAGGAAAAAAAGGTTAAAAGTGTTCTCTGTCCAGCATGCACAAGGACATGAATCTTAAAGAACACTCATAATCACATGTCCTTTTGTTTCTCATTGAGCGTTGTGCTAAACTCCTTATGTCTATTCTTGATTAGGGTTCTAAATTTTATTTATGGATCATTTTTATCATCTGAATCCAAAGTAATTGCTTTCACTGTTCCAAAATGATTTATATTTTCATTGAATAGTTTGATATTGCAGAAATATTGTAAAATTAAAATGGAAGTAAAAAAGTCTGAATTTAGAAGCTTATATATATATATATATATATATATATAGGCTACTACTATATGATATCAGTGTGTCACATTTCAAAGTCTTGGTTATGTTTAATTCAGAGTTGTTAGAAAAAAAAATTCGTAGATGGTAACAACAACAAAAACTTAGATAAAAACGGCAAAAGACATTATGATGTCTATAGCTAATGATAAATCGCAATTGTAAAAGCATTAGTATTCCCAGTGTTTGACATGTGCCAATGGACCAACCCTGAAGTAAAAATCACAAAATAAAAAGGAAAGGAAAAAAAAAATAAAGAAAAGCAAAACCTAAAAGCTAAAACACGAAAGTAAAAATCACAAAATAAAAGGGAAAAGAAAAAAATATAAAGAAAAGCAAAACTTAAAACACGAAAAAGGTCTAGTGTTTTAATTGCCGTTGGTGTGAATAAAATAACAATATCGAGTAAGTGGTTTTAAGGTTTTAGATAGTGAGAAAAGAAAGAGCTCAAGAAACACATAAACACAAACAATGACTGCGAAGAAGAATAAACTAGAGAACTTGCTTTCTCCTTCATCTTCATGGCGGGAAAACCATAATCCTCCTCGGAGAAACTCAAACTCCTCTGTCGTTTCCTCTGGCTGCCTCCCGGGATTCTTCAATCTCTTTCTATCAACCTTCAACTTCTCCTCCAACCGCCGCAAATCCATCACTTTAGGCTCAAAGAAACAAGAACATAGAACAGTCGTCTACGCTTCTCCTCCGGAAGACACAACAAATGGAGACGGTAGAGGGAAGGTCGAGCCGCCGCTTCCACGCAACGAAGGAGTGGAGGAAGATGCAGCGAGGGTGAGTCTTGTCGGAGCGTTAGAGAAATGTGACCGGGACTTAGAGGAGCTCCGGAGAACCATCAACGTCATCAAAACCACTTACCTTCTTCACAAGAAACTTGAGGTTTCACCACCAAAGGCGCGTACCGGTGAGTTTCTCTAAACCCATATAAACAAGTCATGGTCCATTTATTAAATATTAATCACAAAACACAACTCAACATGTCTAATGTGGGATATACACTTAACCTATTAGTTACTTAGTATAGTTCTGGGTCATGGTGGTTTAGTTGTCATCAATATCCACGTTTTATGGATCAACCATTGGATTCATTAACGTTCAGAAGAAGCACTAAAACTAGGAGAACAGTGTGTAGAATATTAAAGCAGCAACAAAGAATGAAAATTAATGAAGATAGATTGGGAAGGGCAAAGAGTTTTGTCTCTTTGATGGTGATGAAACCATGAGTATGTCCACTAGTGGAGGACAGTCTCATCATTTTTTTTTAAATTTAATAATAAATAGAGATAAACAAATGTAATTGCTCTAACCATTTCATGCATGCATGAAATGTGTTATTTGATGCGAGGTGACGTTTGTTATTACTTGAGTTCACTTCAAAGTTGTTGGCAAATAATGTTCAAAATGGTATTAAGTCAAAAAGGTAGGGGATTAATTAATAGTTAGGTATAGTCTTAGTCTAATGTAACATCATTTATGTCTAATTAAAGTGTAGAAAGAGTGAGGAGAAAGAAGCATGTTAGACAAATGATGAAGTAGAAACAGCTTTTAAGGGGCCTTTATTCCTTTATTCATGAAGCCCACTTTTACTTTTGGTACCAAATCAAGAATATCACTTTTAAGTTGTATAATTTATTTTATTTGCTTAATGGTGGCAGGAGATGTCGTCGTGGGGATGCAAACAAATAATAACACGAAGACGACAATACACGAAACAGACACGAACACAACAATGTTCTCGACGATGATGAACGATCACGAGTACAAAGGCAACAACATTAATCTAGTCACTAAACCCGATCATAATGACGTCATTTCCAAGAGAACGATAGATACACGTTGCACATTGCCACTTGTGGTGCGGAAGATGAGATCACGGAGCTTGATGGACAGCGTGAACCAGGTTTGTGATGACTTGGTATCTGGTCAACGAAGAGAGGTTGGTAAGATCGGTTTGGCCCTTCATGACCACATCTGTCGGGATTTAATCACAGAGATCGTTGGCGAGCTCTGCTTCTCCCACTACGACAACAACAAGTGTCATAAACCAGCGGTTGATTCTGCTGATGGTCATGACAAAGGAAGTGGACGCCGACACATCCGACGTGGTAGTACCAACTCACTCCCGCTCGACGCATGTCGAAGAAGATTAGTGTTTTGATGTGGTTGATCATAACATAGTCGCGACAGTTTTCACCTATGACGCATGTTGTAGCTCTTTTATTATAACCTTTTTGTATTAATAATCAAAGACGAACATTTCACAAGGGTGCAAATGGTTAAGTTTAATCATATACTAGATTCTGACCCGCCCTCAAAAGGGCGGGTATATATATATATATTTTTAAAAATTTAATTTCATATTTATGTTTTTTAAATCATATTTTTGTTTTTCTTTATAATCATATTTGTGTATAAATCTTAATCAAAGACTATTTTATAAAATAATAGCAATTTAAAAAATTGACCCGACATATACTCGGTTCTTTGTAATCATATGCATGTATGTCCGTTTCTTTGTAATCATATGCTCGTATGCCCGTGCACTTTCAAAGGGCGGATTTATTTCCAAAACAAATCAAATTTATTTGATATAAATTTATATATTTATTATCATTTACATTTAAATGTTACAAAGAAAGTATTATAATTGTGCAGATTATAATATTTTTGACATTTTAACAGAAATAATTTTGATGACGAAATATGTAATTAGGTTTTAATAAAATCATGATATTTTGAAATTTTTAGCATTTTGAATTATTAATATAATATTAATATTCATACTCGGAAAACCAATGTTGAATTTACCTGTAAGTATGAGTCTTGAATCCAATTCAATCCGACCTATATACTCAAAAATATTAATTTATTGTATTTATCTAAATTTTGCTAAATTTTGCTAAATTTAATTTATAATATAATTTTAGATCTTTTCGCGATATTTTCATATTTGATCTGAATCGACGATAAAAATGGTAAATCGAGTATCTACATATAATCCAGCTCAGATTTTGGATTAAATTATAAAATTTCTATTTAAAACTACATAAAATCCGGTTAAAAGCCCAACCCGAAAAAAACGTAGATAAATCTAATGATCTTTTATTTTTTTAATTTAAACTTAATTTAATTTCATGATAATTATAATTTGTTTATTTAAAGGCGAAATCCTAATTTTATAGATAAATTAGTCAAATAATTTGCATTTCATGAAAATGAAATAAAATTCTAATTATATTTCGTAAATAAAAAATACTTTTTATATTAACTATTTCAATGGTAGATAATATTATACTAATATATTATCTATTTTATTAAAAGGGCAGATTTAGTAAATATAAAGCATAAACTTAGATTTAAAATATTAGTAGTCATAATAGTAAGAATAAAGGTAGATATTAATTCACTGGATAAACTAATGTATAATGTATAAGTAAAGTATTATTTGTGGTTATAAAATATATTGTCTGTAACAAAATGTGTAGATGTTTTAAAAAAAAGTGATGTAGTTATTATGCAGATTTGAATCAAACGTATATCAATTATTTATTGTACACTCTTGTAAACATGGTAGTTATGGATCCTAGAATATAGGAATAAAGGTAAGCAGTTATAAAATATATAGTTTAATTTTTATATATGCTGCATAGGAAAATAATAAATTGGACATAACCTTTTATCAATTGGTCATGTTGCTGTTTTAATAGTATTGATTTTTTCAGTCGTGAGATTTCACCGTCTTCGCTAGTGGATCTCTACACCCGTTCATTCAGCCCGTAAATCTATTAATGGAGATGTGTTAATCTTTGGAAAGTTTATAAAATTTATTTACTAAGCATATATATTTTTCATGATTTGGTTTCATTCACACATATTGTGAATCAATTTCTAATGTATCACAATGTTGGGATTGTGAAATTTCGTGTTCAGCTCTATATTGTCTAATTAGTACGATATTGTCTATTTTGAATTTTAGGCAAACCCGCATAATTTTATTTTTGGTTTCTTTCCCGGAATACTTCGTACTAATTAGAATTAGATATCTCTTTATATATAAGACATTCATTCGTCCAACTTTCAATTTGTAACTTTATTCCATATCTCACACACCCATCATTCACTATTACCGTTTAACCATATTTAATTATGACTTTTTCTAATAAACAACCAAAACTAAATATAATTTGAGAACATAGATAACATTTGCAGTTGAACAAAAAAAATAACATTTGCATATGCACTACCATTAATTAGTAAGTCTATTGGAATGTCAAAGTTATGTATATATATGATATATACTGATTAGATGAATCAAATATATATGGTTATATGAAAAACAATTTTTTAAAAGAAATTGAATATGAGGAATTGAAAACATTTTACTAGTGATAGTGAAGTAAACAAAAAAATAAAATTGACAATGATCAAAAAGGACAAAAACACGAAGTTAGCCAATCATAAATAGACATATGGAGGTTATGCTGACATGAGAGTCAATGCTCCGCGTACAGACCGCGTAAACGTGTGATGCGATCATTGTCGTCCACTCTGGCGAGTTTGAAGAAAACCATTATTAATAGCATTAACTAACTAGTATCCGTGTCCGGGTTGGATCTGGATCCGGGTCAGAGTAAAAGTCGTTAACAGGATCCGATAAAGACGGTGTTTCTCTCGTTTCCTCGCTGACACTTCTCTAATCTCTCTCTTCATCTCCTTCCTCTCGATTTGAGAGAAAACAAAAAAAAAATCGAGGAGTCTAAACGAGAAGAAGAAAAAGAAAACAATGGCGGATCAACTCACCGACGATCAGATCTCTGAGTTCAAGGAAGCCTTCAGCTTATTCGACAAGGATGGTGACGGTACGTTCTCTTCTTCAACCTCCACATGTTGACACACACGTTTGTGTATGCATGTAATTTTGTCTGGATTCGAACTCTGGTTTGACTCTTTGGTTATTTCTCTATATCGTACGGATCTGAGTTTCCTGATCTCTAGTCTAGATTTGTCCTTTAGTTTCCTTTTCGATTGCCCAAAAACGCTGTCGATATGAAAAAGATAAAGAGACAAACTTTGAATTTGGATCTACTAAAGATGTCTGCTTCTCTACGGAGTTTTGCTTTGAGTTTGTTTTCTGCTTTGAGTTTTGTCTGAAAAGGACAAAGAGAGAAACTTGTTGTCTGCTTTGTCTGAAAAAATAATAAAGAGAGAAACTTGTTTTCTGCTTTGAGTTTTGTGTGAAAAAAAAAAAGATAAAAGAGAGAAACTTGTTGTTGAGTTTTGTAATTGTTGATTTTCTGGAGAAGGGAATAATGAACAATTCGTGATTTTGATTCCTTTGTAGGTTGCATTACCACCAAGGAGCTGGGAACTGTGATGCGTTCTCTAGGACAGAACCCAACCGAAGCAGAGCTCCAAGACATGATCAATGAAGTTGACGCTGATGGTAACGGCACCATTGATTTCCCCGAGTTCTTGAACCTCATGGCCCGTAAGATGAAGGACACCGACTCCGAGGAAGAGCTCAAGGAGGCATTCCGGGTGTTTGACAAGGACCAGAACGGTTTCATCTCAGCCGCTGAGCTCCGTCATGTGATGACAAACTTAGGTGAGAAGCTCACTGACGAAGAGGTCGATGAGATGATCAAGGAAGCTGATGTTGATGGCGATGGCCAGATTAACTATGAGGAGTTTGTCAAGGTCATGATGGCTAAGTGATAGTAAAGGTTTTGGACCCAAAAAGAAAAGTCCCAAACTTGGTTTGCTTGCCTCTCTGTTACTAATACTCTTTATGTGATTCTTATATTACTGTTATGTTTTTAAATTCTTATTCATGGGACTCTCTCTGGTCTGTTTTCTTTTATGCTCTACATTTGAAGTCTTGCTTTGTGTTCTTATTGCTCTTTGTAAGTTGTAACTTGGTCTAGTTTCGTGGTTTCTTATTAATGGTCTCTCTCTAGTAAAGCATTGTATCATGGTTTTGTTAAATGCGGTTCTTCTTTAAAGTGTTACCTTTCTCCCCATTAAGAAAACACAAACTCATTTCTTATCTCAAACAAAAGTATCAATGTACACACACATGTTTCACAAATTTTTATTTAACTTTATAATGTTTACGTTTACCATTGATTACATTTTTCCATGACTTATCAGAAATTTGGAAATATTTAATTTTTGGATCATTTTGGAACTATTTTTAATTTTCTTCTATTGATGATGAAACGATAGATCTTGATTTATCAGCTGAACCGAGTTTATGCCGAAAACCGAATTGTTCTTACACTAGCTCGGTCCGGTTTGGTTTGATTAACCGGTTAGCTCAGGCGTTATTGTGCGGCAAAGCGGAGAACCATTGGTCTAGTAGACTCTGAGCCAGCTCAACGGATGTTGGGATCCGCCACGTCACCTCTTTCTGCTTCCGGTGAATCGTAGACTCTCTACGGCACCGTTTTAGGCTCCGATCTTACGAGTATCAGTATTCTTCTTTCTCCCCTCTCTTCACACTTCAATGGCGACAATGAGCAAATCTCAGAGGATCAAACCCTCTCCTGGATCCCACCGTCTTGTTCTGCTACTCACCGTCTTCGCATTCATCCTCCTCCTCTCCTCCGTGATCTCTACCGGAAAATTAAGCTTACCGTATCAACAGACCCTAATCGATTACTTCGCGACATCTCCTCGCGGCAAGAGACAACACACTCTCTCGGACAAGTACTTGTACTGGGGAAACAGAATCGATTGTCCTGGGAAGAACTGCGAGACTTGTGCTGGCTTGGGTCATCAAGAATCTAGCCTAAGGTGTGCACTTGAAGAAGCCTTGTTCCTCAACAGGTAACTTGATTTTTAGCTCCAAAGTTCTAGACTTTGTAACTGTCTGTGTAAAAGGCTGAAGCTTTTCATGGTTGCAGGACCTTTGTAATGCCTTCTGGAATGTGCATCAATCCAACGCATAATAAGAAAGGTATACTTGATCGGTCTGATGACAAAGCTACTGAGGAAGGGTGAGTTCTCTTCTGTGATACTTGTTTGTTTTTCTAGGAAGATATCTTTAGTCTCTTTTGGACTATTCTTAGTTGGGTAGGGAGCTCTTGTGCAATGGACTCTTTGTATGACGTTGACCTCATATCTGAGAAGATACCTGTGATACTGGACGACTCCAAGACATGGCATCTTGTTCTATCAACAAGTATGAAGTTGGGAGGGAGAGGGATTGCGCATGTTTATGGAGTCAGTCGTCATAGGCTAACAGAGAGTCACTACTCTAATCTCTTGATCATTAACCGAACCGCAAGTCCTCTTGCATGGTAAAAACACTTTAGGCTTCTCCTCTTAAGCTGTTTTAGAGTCCCGTTTTAGCTTACTTGACATTGTTGATGATTTGGGTTTAGGTTCGTTGAGTGCAAAGATAGAGGCAACCGCAGCAACGTCATGCTTCCTTACTCATTTCTCCCTAATATGGCAGCTCCAAGTTTGAGAAACGCCGCAGAAAAGGTTGTTTGTTTACTCTGCTTGTTGAGGTGAAGCCTTTAAGCCTGAACAAGTTTTGTTTTTGGTACAGATAAAAGCACAACTTGGTGATTATGATGCTATCCACGTTCGCCGAGGGGACAAACTGAAAACAAGAAAAGACAGGTTCGGTGTTGAGAGAATTCAGTTTCCTCATCTGGACAGAGATACAAGACCAGAGTTTATCCTTCGCAGGATAGAGAATAAGATCCCACGTGGGAGAACACTTTTCATTGGTTCTAATGAGAGAACGCCTGGATTCTTCTCTCCTCTAGCCGTCAGGTAAACTACATTTTAATCAGATCAAGCTTGTACTGATACATAGAGTCGTTTGTGAAATGATTTTGGATTTGCTTATAATCAATGCAGGTACAAACTGGCTTACTCATCGAATTTTAGCGAGATTCTGGATCCTATAATCAAGAATAATTACCAGTTATTCATGGTGGAGAGACTGGTTATGATGGGAGCCAAAACATTCTTCAAAACATTTAAAGAGTATGAAACGGATCTGACCTTAACTGATGATCCCAAGAAGAACAAGAACTGGGAGATACCAGTGTATACCATGGAGGATGAAAGAAAAGAATCAGTAAGCTAAAGTTTGTGCCTTCACAAGGTTAGGTCTTATTACTTCCCACTATCTTGGAGTCAAATGCTGGATTAGAGTTATGTATACAAAAAAAAGAGTCATAGTTATTGAGGTATTTTTGGTTTCTAGGTGGTTCTTGTATAAATGTGTTCTTCCTACAAGAAGAGATGTAATAAGATCTGTAATGTTTTTGAAGTTTCAAATTAGGAACCTTCTCAGTGTTTCTCTTAACCTGTAAATCTGTGCTACATAACCTAAGCAACTCATCCTAAACTAGAAAATGGAAACAGAGAAAGTTGGCAAGGTCGTTAGATCGATCATGTATGGTGAGACAGTGTTGGCTCCAAGGTTGGTCCAATGACAGCAGAGACATTCTCCTAGTGTGTTGTTTTGGGATCTGGAACAAGCCCCTTTTTTTTTGAATTAGTGAGATTGTGCTTCAAGAATGATGTTTGTGGCTGCGTTGGCATCATTTTCTAAAGTGCATGAGCGCCTGTCTTGCTGCGTTTCTGTCAAAACCCATTGATACCAATGTAGATATGGCTTCTTCAGATGGCTCAGTTTCAGATGACAGTAAGAGTTTAGCTAACAGAACAGATGTTACTGAGAAAAGAAAGGACTCTTGCCTCTGCTCGGTGACCTGTGGTGGGTGATATAGTAGTCCCAACGATGTTGCTCCTTGGTGTTGGAGGAGAAGAGCTACTGAAGGTAGGCAAAGAAAGCCGGGAAAAGAATGAAGCAAATATCAGGCCGTATGGTCCAGTATGGTCAAGTTAAGTTTTACAAAATGTATAAAATATCCAAAGCAGAAGCGCATAAAACAAAACACCCATGAAAACACATAATCTAAACATATGTTTTGGCTTACTACACCTGACTAGTTGGCTTTCACACCCACCTACAATGATGCACTACGCTAAGTGCCGTGAAGACTTCTTGAGACGTAAGTGCATTGTTATGAAATAATGATATTTTCTTTTTTTTTGCTTAATCAAATAAAGAAATTGTAAAGGAAATCTTCTTTTCACATTTTCAGCTTAAGACTATAAACGTTATGGGTAAGATATCTATAGAAATCATCATAGAAGACATCTTTTCGACTTGAAGGGAGGGATAAGCTAAACCTTAGTGCTGATTAAATTGCTAAGAGAGCTTCTTTTCATTTTTTTTCTAAATCGATTTAAAGTATTTGGGTGAAAACTCAACTCATTCTCATTTTTTTTTTTAATAAAGTCTAAAATATGATTTTATGTTCATCTGATCAAGCGGTAGCAATTTAGTTCTTTGCAAAATTCAAATCCAAAACCGACGCTTTTATGAATGCCTCAAATTCTTCTTTTCATCACCACACGAACATTCCTTCCTCTTTAAATTTCGTACATTCATTTTAATATAGAAAAATCTTTATATACTAAATCACGCAACCAAGTAGCCGTTACCTTAACCCCCATAAGCTCGTACATTGTAATACTCGGCATGCTTGCATTGCATTGGCCGCGGACATGATAACTCTTTCACCAATGAAATGTCATCTACATTAACATTTGTCCACTCATTGCCAAAGAAGTATGAGCCAACAGTCACAACTGCGAACTGAATTTCTTTTTGGCCCATGTTATTCTTATTATAAACAAATTTAAGACTTCAAATGAAGACCGCGCCGCACCGCGCCGCACCACCGTGAATAGTAAAAAAAATCTTTTATAAATCTATGTATTTGATCTGCATTTGTCCTGCATGTTATCCTTCGGAATCTTAAAAGAGTTATGCAATCTTTTCTTTTGAAAATCATAATAAGTCAATATGTTTTTAATATAAAGTGGATAAATTTTACTTTTGCTAACATGTTTTTTTAGTAGATAATTTGTTCGTCATAACTTTTGCGTATTTCGTGATTAGAATTCTAATACTAATATGTTGACAAAAAAAAGAATTATAATACTAATATAGTACGGTGTTGATTTTTAGAAATTCAACTTTGTTCTATCAGTTTCTACAACTTTTAGATTTTTTTGTACGTCGAATGTGAACATTATTAATATTTATGTTGTGTAACCTATGATATAATCCAACTTACACAATACACACCTTGAGGAGAGAAAGCTAACACCAATTTATTTCCACAAGGAACACAAAAGTCGTTTGGAACCGTTTACTTGGAAGTCAACACACGTGCTCACTTACCCTCCCAGAGTCCACCGCGTAGGTAATATGCATTTATTACCACTTTTATTCACACACGAAAATGTACTTTTTATTTCTCACAATTTGAATTCTGAAAATAATATATAATACTATTACTGAGTCTGAAATCTGTAATAAACTGATTGGGAAGAATATAAATTGAAGATAAATGTAATATTATATTAGATGAGTCAAAAAATGTGCGGTTGCTGCGAGTTTAAAAGTTAAAGCGGATCTGATATTAGATGTGCAGACAAGATGAAATTCGACTTACTATATGCTTGAAAGAAATATCAAGTACCGTAAAGCGTTTGTTAAATTGGAGACATTTGAACAAGCTGAGAAGATATATGCTGTTTTTGGGGCTTTTTGCTGAGATCTCACGTTTGATGTATGGTTCTAATTATCCGACTTCGAACTTGTATTTTTATCAGGTTTAGAAGATCCATGATTTATTTCAAATGAATGAGGAAAGCGAATATGGGATTTTCAAAGATATGGTGCCACCGATGAAAGAGAAGTTTGATAGGTATTGAGATGAAGTTAGTGGTGTTTTTGCAATAGCAGCAGTCTTTGATCTACATTTTAAGCTTCTAATTGTCAGATATTATTTAAGAAAGCTTGACATGTGTACACATGATGCAAAGTTGAGGAACTTGCACCATAAGAAGTACTCTGTTTGAGTCTTACGACAAAAAAATCCAAGACTAGTTTACCTTCTACAAAGCCACGTGAGACGGTTCCACAAAACGTTTGTGCTGAAGGATCAATCGGAACATTTCAGAACTACGATGTGACTGTTTCTTGAGTAACATTTTGTTTTTTAAATAAAATTGTTTCTTACTTCATCTCTTTTTTTTAAAGTGTTTCTTATTTTTTTTCTAAAATTCTTTATAAAATTTCTTTGCATTTTGCAAATTCAGTGGCGTTGAGAATGGAAAGACAAGTTTATAAGCTTATCTTGATGAACCAGCTTTGGACATTACTAATTTACGGAACTTAGACATTCTCCAATTGAGGAAAGACAATGCTCATCGGTATGGTGATTTGGCTGCAATGGCTTGTGATTTGCTTAGTATTCCTATAACAACAGTGGCTTCAGAGTCCTCCTTTAGTATTGGATTGAGAGTTCTTAATAAATATAGGAACCATCTATTTCCAAAGAATGTGCAAGCTCTGATATGCATTAGGAATTAGCTAAAAGGACATGAAGCTTATGAAAATGGTAATTTGTTCACATTATCATATATTTTGAAGTTTTATGTTTCAATATACCTTTAACTAAGTTCAATTATTCTTACTTGCAGAAGATGGAGTTGATGGTGAAGAAGAGACACTCCCATCATTGAATCGATTGTTAGTGATCAAGTTGAAAAAAAGAAGTGTGATTTGTTGTTTTAATTTGGTGTTTTTTTATTAACTTTTGGGATTGACATCTTTGATTTGTTGTTTGGTTTTATTTAATTTTGGATCCATCAAACTAACGCATTGGCTATAAACTTATGAGTTATAATTTTTGGAGTAAGCAAACTAAAATGCAATGGTTTATTGGTTATGAACTTACATATGTTAATATGTTCGGAGTGTGAAAAAACTAACTAAAACAAGTGTTATGAACAACAAATACGCAAAAAATGACTGATGAATCATGCCGAGTTCAATTCCAAACTTGAATCATGTCATGGAGTGTCCTGAAACGTACTGAAGTGTCTTGAAGCAGCTGAAACGACCTGAATAATGTCCTGAAACGTCCTGAAGCAGCTGAAGCGATATGGATTATAACCTGAAGTGTCTTGATGTGTGTATTATCTATCACTTGTACCGCTGGCCGACTCACAAAAGTTTTTACATATTACGGGGTGGGTTTGGGCAGCTATTTAGGAGACCACTGTCTGAGCGGACTTGATCCTACGTGATCCGCTCGCGGTCCGGAACAGATCGGGACAGGACATACAACTTGTTTACCATCTTTAAACCCAGAACGAAAGGTACAACTATAGCCCATTACCACCTACATAAAACTTACTATATACTCTTTATGTTTTATAATACAATTTGCTTTAATAGAATTATTTGTTTTAAATTATAAGTTATTTTCATTTTATACAATTTTATATTTTTTACCGAACCAATAAGAGTAATAACATTTTTAATTTTTGTGTGTTTTAACTAAAATAATTTGTATTATGATATAGAGGAGGTAGCGCTCTGGGGAAAACTAATGGTGTCTCGTCTCGTGTTCTCGAATCTGTTTGATTACTAAAGAGCAAACGAATCTGTACAAAAATGATTTTTGCTTCAATCACGTACGCGGTGCTTTTTACCAACAATTGTCAAAGTTCCGTTCAATGACTGGTCGCATGACGTCATCTCGTATGATATACTGTGATGTCAGAAAAGACGTCATCTTTTATTTGGAATCGATATTTACGTGGAGGAGCTTCAACGATAGCTCCCTGAGCCGCCTCCTTGCTCGCCTCCCCACGCGACCATTCAAGCGCCTGTGATACACGATTCAATACCCAAGTGAAGATATTTCGAGTCATTCAACCTACCAGAATGCAAGTGAGCTATACGCGCCGTCATTCAATTCTTTGGTTCCTTTCCTCCACAACCCCTCTTGTTTCATTTCACATTTTCATTATTTAAGCAAAAGAAAAAAAAAACAAAAAATGTTTTTTATTTATAAGTGAAAAAAAAAATGTTATATATGAAGCTAAAGACACAAACTCATCTGGATTCTCTCAACAACATGGAGTCATCATCCTCATCAACGTTTCTCACCACCACAAGCTTAGATCAGAGAAACCTATCTCCGGTTTCAAGAAAACCACTAAAGCAAAAGAAGAAGACGAGTTCAACCGACAAACACATCAAAGTGCGTTACATATCAAATCCCATGAGAGTCAAAACTTGTGCTTCCAAGTTCAGAGAGCTCGTACAAGAACTCACCGGCCAAAACGCCGTCGATCTTCAACCGGAGCCCATGTTTTCCCCCTCTGTCTCCGACCACAGCCCTTCTCCGCCACCGCCGGAGAATCTTGATTCACGTGTTCTTCAGCAGGAGCCGTTCGATGATCAGTTGACTGACTACTATGAGCCGTTGGATGGGGAAGATATGTTTTTGCCTCATATGTCGGCAGGTTTCTCCGGGTTGTTCTCTAAGAGCATGATTATCGCTGTCCTTAGCTAGGGTTCTTAATGTAATTAGGATTAAAAATAAATCAAAAATAGATGTTATTAGAAAAAACGTTTCTTAGTTAAGGACAAAAAAAAGACGTCTCTTAGAGACACGTGTCTCTCATTGAAGGGAGTTTAGCTTTTTTCTCTTCATATCTTTCTCTCTCGACGGAAGACGATCTGGATTCACGGTGGCAAGAAGCCACAGGAAAAGCTGTTGACGAAGTCATCTTACTCAGCCGTCACACCACCTTCTCGAACCGTACTTCTCTGCCTGTTCACCCCATCGGTATGCTTAAAGATCCGAACTTTACCATCTGGGTTCTTCTCCTTTTGTATAAAGGATGATGCTTTTTGTTTGATTTGAGTGTAGGAGTGCTTCATCTGAAAGAAGGAGAATCGCCGCCGCAGGGAGGAAAGCCGGGATGGGTGGCGTTGCTGTTGACCGTACTATAGATAACATAGCTTTCAGAGGTTGGGTCGAGACTAATAATCAAAGTGATCGGAAGTTTATTCCTTTACGTATGATTCCACAGGATTTTCTGGACGGATCATGTGACCCTATTTGTTCAGTTGATGAACCTAGCTCGAGCTACTTTGAAGCGAATTGTCATGGTTTCTTTACTCAGGAAACTGGTTCCTCAATCAGAATACCGCAAGTATGAAAAACTTTTTTTCCTTATGCTCATATTAGTTAGTTTCTTTGTTATGTTGTTCACATTGAGAAACGTTTTAGCTCTGTATATATACACCTTAAGATTCTGAAAGAAACATGTTTTACCCGTTGCTGAGATAATCTGTTTTAATTTGTGTTTCAGTATTTTATATCACATTGACGTTAGTTTTAATGTTAAATAACCAATGGCAGACTTCTAGGAGCTGTTGTGGTGATAGCAGCAAATGCAGGAGGAGCATGGACTCCAATTGGTGATGTTTCGACAACTATGCTATGGATTCATGGTCTTGGAGTTCTCTGGGTCTTGACAGACGCCATCCACTACGGTGAATCAGAAAGACAAAAGCTCAAAATACCTCAAGCCTTATCATTCACTAGTATAGAATGAATTATCCAGAAAGATTTATGCATTTCGAGTTTTTATGTGTTGTCTGGAAAGTGTAAGACTAGTTTGAGGGAACCAAACTCTTCAATTGCAGAAATGTCTCTGATCTTTTTCAAAGTTTCTTTGCTAGGTTGTTTCATGGCTTCCATTGTCTTTGAGCTTTTGCCATCTAAACTTCTCTGCATTTTAGATCAAGAAAAATATTTACTAAGAGACAACATAAAGTTCTACCAATAATCTACACTTTTGCTATTGTCTCTTAACATTGTCTCTTAGTATAAAAAAAATAATAAAAAAAACTAAGAACTCAAAATTTTGTCCCAGCAATAATGTTGCTCTAATGGCTTTTACAATGTTAATGACCTTAGAAGAATCGATTCTGTGTAAAAATCTTCCGAGTTCTCAGGGGTTTCATCAAGTACATGTATATATATATATATATATAAAAATTATGAAATAGGTATATGAAATTCAACAGAGTTGCATAAAAAAAAGAACTCACCGGCCAAGACGCCGTCCATCAGAGTTGCATTAAAAAAAAAAAAAGTTGCATATATTAACTACTAAGGGTTTATGTAACGACCTATATGATTTAAGGTCTATTTAGCTAGAAATCAAAATTTTGGGTGGTAATTGCAGAAGTGTGCAAATATTTTAAATAATTGGCGAACCATGACAATTTAGATATGAGTTCCCAATTCTCTCCTTCAGCCCCACAATCGTGGTTACCTGCTACCCGGGTTGCTCCCAAATAATTCAAGTTATACAGAAAACGCATAATACTTGGAGAAACCGGATACATTCTTTTAAAACTATGATATTATATATTGCATCCGGATGTAGATGTCAAAAATAAAGAAAGGAGAATTTTGATAATTAAATTTATCAAATTGGTAGGACGGATGCTAAAGGTGCAGAGTTTATTGGCCATAAAAATCTAAACAGTTCTCCGTGAACACTATTTTGCCATCTCGGATTCACAATGATTTGCCCGGACCTCCCATTTCATCTACATCGTTAATCTGGTTCTGGGTCTTCCGTTCTGTTCACCCGGTGTTGCTACGTAAAGTGCTAATTTTTTTGGATCTTGACGTTCTTTGCAACCGTAAAAACCTACACTAATTGGACGATGTTGCTGATTGATCTGGACGACTGGTACGTCAGGACCCTCACGCCGACTGGTTCTTCTCCATCCGCGAACATCATCCGAGGTAACTCGACCTCTGTTGAATCTCTTATGTCTTCTGGAAAATCTACTAGTCTTGTAGACACCATTACGTAAAGGGATGTAAGAGATTTGGCAGACTGAACTAACAAATAATTGTTTAGGCGGAAGAGACAATATATTGGAATTAAGAGAATTGGCAGACCTCTTTGGTTTTTAGCATTTTCAGAAGTTTCGAGGTTGTTTGCATTATTGGTTCTTCCGATAAGGTTTAAACAGTCGCGTCAATCTTTCACTTTTGACGTGTCAGTCGTCGTTGTGTAGTTTTTTGTTGTGGATATGAGGACAATTTTGGTATTACCACAGTTTGCACAGTATCTTTACCAGATACCCAATTACCACCCATAACTTTACTATCTAGTGCAATTTTCCATGATTTAACTCATTTTGTGAAAAGTTTTTTAATGGATATTTCGATCAGTTATATTTTTATTAGTTTCTTTTGATATGTTTGTTGTCTTTTATCACAACTTCGACGTGTATGAATTAGAAAAATATCAATTTATTTCCAAATATTTTTGTTTCAGGGAAAATAGTGATTTTAATGATATGAAAGAATAACAAAATACTCCACTTAGGTTTACAACTTTCAATAATTTTGTTGCGCTTGTTTTCACTGTGTATATCAGCTCCTTCTAAAATTTCAAGATTTATCAACATTAACCACCTAAAATCTATTCCAATCAAAAAGTGAACAACATTTCAAATTCCTGACCTGAATTATATATTTCCATCTACAAGTTGGCAACCGTATGATAGAACACTAAATAGTGTTTAGGAAAAGGTTAGGAGCTTTATTGCACGATCATATAACGTCGAATGTAATATATGACCTAGGCACAGAAATTTTGATAACTTACTTTATCGGTTGCAGCTTAAAAAAACCTTACATATATTTGGGCTAGGGCTAATTCCGTCAAACAAAAAGGCTTTGGTTGGTTAATGACCCAAACCAAAGTTAATACAACTAAACCCCATTTATGATCATTTGCAGATATTTTATCAAAGAAAAGTTATGAATCGAATTATCTATCTTCTGTTTTTGTTATTCCACCATGTTGGTTGATTGATTACTGTATTCCCCGTTTACAATTTAATAAAATAAGATGTTGTCCAAAAGAAAAAATAACTTTATATTTTGAAGCTTTGCTACATTCTACAGACATCATGGGACTATGGGAGATATGAGCGGTAGTCAGAAATAATGGTTTTTTTAATGATAATTGAGTACCAAAAGGCATATTTGGAAGCTCATGACTTCTCTTTTCTCACATGTGAATTCCAACCATTTTTATTGAGTTTATGTGTTGGGATGCATATAATAAAAGACCAAATCAATTAGTCTTCGTAAGTTTAGTGAGCATATGTTTAGGGATTCACATCATTTAGCTTCCGTATTATCATTAAAAAATATTCTAGACGACTTTTTGTATTTAAGTATTTAGATATGCTTCAGTTACATGTGTAATCTTTTTATAAGAGCCACGAAAATCATTACAGGAATATTCTCCTTGTCACAACTTTATACTTAGGCACACGATTTATGGATTTTTTACATAAAATATTTTCTTTGTAGATTATTTTAATTTCTTTTAATCTAATTTTCTAATGTCTTGAAGAATAAAAGGTTATAGAGTCTTTAGCTAGTTAGTTCAAGTTGTTTGCAGTTAGGTAGTTAGTTCAAGTTGTTTGCAATTTCCATTTTTGAATAAATCTTCCTAGAACCGATCCTATGTTTTAGGAGGTTAGAAGCAATAAGAGAAAAGTGGCCACTTTTTTCTTTAAAAAAAAACAAGAATATGTGCACCTAAGACCATTTTCATGAGCTTACACCATTAGACTAAGCCAATGTTTTATAAATTTTGTGGCGAAAATTTCTTAATACATAAAACAGCTAGAAGCATAGACTTCATTGGCTTGGGCCAATGAGTCTTCCTCTGTTATAGAAAGTGACTTTTAGTCGTTAGCTAGTTTTTAGGAGTAATTGTTATCTTAGCTCTATTTAAGAACTATGTGTTGCTTTCTACGACTAACAAGAAAAAACAAAAGCATTCAGTCATTCTTTGTTCCTTATTCTACAAGTGGTCGAGGAAAAATGTGAAATGAGTGATAATGAGTCGTTGTTGAGTGTACCAAAATTCAAGGGAGATTATGAGCATTGGACAATGCTCATGGAGAAACTTTTACGATCAAAAGAATGGTGGGAGCATTGAAGTTGGAGTTCCACGATCAGAGAGGAATGTGATACTGACGGGTGCATATAAAACGGATGATAAGATAGTCGAAAAAATCCGAGAACTCTAGTTTAAAGGTTCACATACGTCGTATGTGAAATTAAAGAATTAAAGGAAATCAAGGAGCTGTTCGTGGATGAACTACAAAGTTCTTTACCAATACACAAACAAAATCTCTACAAAGCTGGTGGTGAAGAGCATGTTTTGAGGATGGAACGAGGAAGAGGTTGAGATGGCTATCCTGAATACAATCAAGAGGTGGTTACTCTCATTACCGAAGAAGAGGAGGATACATAGGAGGTCATGACAAGGGAGGTCCAAGCTTTGACATGAGAAATATAGAATGCTACAAATGTCACAAGTTGAATCATTTTAAGAATGAATGTCCAAGTTAGAAGAGGACAACTAACTATGAAAAACTGGAGGAAGATGTATTCCTCATGGCTCATGTAGAAGTAGAAGAAATGTATGTCTGGTACCTTAACTCAGGTTGCAGCAACCACATGTGTGGAACCACGGAGTGGTTTATTAAGTTTGATGACAAGTTTCGTCAGCAAGTCAAGCTAGGAGATAACAGGCGAATGCATGTTGAAGGAAGAGGTAACATCAGACTTAATCAACGACACAACTCAGGTGATCTCAACAGTATATTTTGTGCCTAGCCTGAAGAACAACCTGCTGAGTGTGGGACAATTGCAACATAAGAGATCGAGGATCATAGTTGAGGATAATGCTTGTGAGATTTTCCATAAGCAACAAAGAAGACTGATCATGCTCTCAACGATGACTTCAAAAAGAATGTTCGTGGTCACAGCTGGTGTTAAAGGACCTAGATAAGAGTTACAAGCTAATCAAATGTAGAGTCCTCTAAAAGTGGTTGGTGAAACCTGGCAAAAGAGGCTTAGTCATCTCTCGCACAACAACCTGTTAACTTTGTCTGAGAAAAAATGGTGAGAGGCTTGCCAAGATCAACAAGGATGGAACAGTGTGTGAAGTGTACGTGAAGGGAAAACATATTAAAGAAAACATTCAGAATAAAGTGTATGGAGATCAAGCAAATGACTAGAGCTGGAACACAGTGGCATTTTTGGGCCAATTTCACCTATTTCTGAAAGTGGTAAGATATACATTACTATTTTTTGATGATTTTTAGTCGCAAATGTTGGACTTTCTTCTTGTCTAACAAACCAAAGGCACTTAGAGTCTTCAAAGAGTTCAAAACTCCTGTAGAAAGAGAATGTGGAGACCAGCTGATACGATTAAGAACATATAGAGGTGGACGAACATATAGAGGTGGAGAGAATAACTCTAAGGAGGGGGGGGGGCGGGGGGGGGGGGGGGGGGGGGGTGGTTATTGGGAACACATGCTCACTGTCGGTTTAGAAGTGAGGACGAACGTAGTATTTAAAATATTTAACATTTTCTTAAACCAAGCTGGTTATTTGAATTGTAAAGTATATAAAATATACTGTAAGATACTATAATTATAAATTACGGTCTTTTTAAAAGGGATTTTAGGGAATAAAGTAAAATTAATTTGTGTGTTTAAAATGTTTCCCATTTAATTTATTTTCTAATAATATTTTCTAAATTAACTAATTAGAGGGTCCATATTTTTTGTCAACTATTTATAGTACTAAGCAGGCACTCCACATGTTTATATTATATTCCATTCATTAGCTTCCGCATAATTACTGATAGGTTTCTAGATGATCTTTTCTAAAACTGATTGGATCAAAGACTTCATAAAAAAATGACTATATTAGAAATTCTTTGTTAATACATTGAAATTTGAATAATAGAGACATAGTTTAATATTTCTAGAGCTTGTTTTCCACAAGGCGACATCATGAAATATATGTAAAATATCAATAAATTATACAAAATATGATCCAATATTCAAATCCATCGTCTCGGTTTTCCACTTTCTATATATATTCTCACACAAGAACCCTCCAAAGCACCAAAGAAAACTAAATTAAAAGCATTCCATTTGTTACTAAAAATGACTATCACTAATCAGTTAGCTACCAGCAATGCCATCAGAGTGGATGGTGCCAGCTTCTTCTCCTCTTTCCCTGGCAAGCCTAACCACTTATTGGCTCGTCGTTTGCCACTGGCGAATCGTAGAGTCCAAACTTGTTGTTACGGTGAGACATCGTTGAAACCTATGACGCATGTTACGATGCATGAGACAGAAACAATTAGTGTCAGTGATGGAGTTGGAATCGTCCGTTTCCTAAAAGGGAAAAGCTATCTAGTAACCGGTGCAACAGGGTTTCTTGCTAAAGGTAAGAGAAACCCTAAAACTGCCTTTTTTTTTCTCGTCCAAGTAAACTGATTTTCGTTTGTTTGCTTGCAGTTCTGATTTAGAAATTGTTGAGGGCAAGTCCTGAGATTGGGAAGATCTTTCTTTTGATAAAAGCAAACGATCAAGAATCAGCCAACAAGAGACTCTATGATGAGGTTTTGTTTTCAATATCATGGGTCGGCCTTAAGATTTAGGGGTCATAATTATTTTAATAGAAATCTTAACATACAATTTGGGAATGATGGTTCGATAAATATTATAGCATTTAAAATTTTGTGGTCAAGACGAATGTTTCATCAAAGCTTTATCGAGGACCAACCTTCAATATCATCATGTCGATTTACTCAAACTCTTTTTGCTTCTTTAATTCTCTATCCAACTGTTCCACACAGATCATAAGCTCGGATCTATTCAAGCTTCTGAAGCAAATCCACGGTAGCTCTTATGAAGACTTCATGAAGAGCAAGTTGATCCCAGTACTGGGAGATATTGCACAAGAAAATCTAGGGTTCGACTCTGAAATAGCAGCCAATATTAGTGATGAGATTGATGTCATTATAAGCTGTGGAGGTCGAACGACATTTGATGACAGGTATTGCATGCCATTCTTTCTTTTGCTCTATTTTTGTGTTTACAAACACTTCTTTCTAAGTTCTAACCCAAGTAAATGAAAACAGATACGACTCAGCATTAAGTGTCAACGCACTTGGACCTGGTCGGCTCTTGAGCTTTGCCAAGGACTGCAAGAAACTGAAACTTTTTCTCCATTATTCAACTGGTAAAAAATTATATTTTGGAAAAAATAGGTTTTTGTTAAGAGAAGTTTCAAAACCTGTTTTTTTTGTTATATAGCTTTCGTGACTGGTAAGAAAGAAGGGAAAGTACCAGAGACTACTCTCTCAATTGGAGAAAACATAACTTCTGACTTGAACATCGAACTTGAACTGAAACTAGCTTCAGAAGCTGTACGAATGTTCCATGGCAGTGAAGAAAATAAAAAATTGAAAGAACTTGGTATGGAAAGGTGAGGATCAATGAGAAACATTTATTTCTTTCTACACATTCTTACATAAACATCTGTAATTTTATCTTATGATGAGAAAACAGAGCTCAACACTATGGCTGGGAAAATACTTACACATTCACAAAAGCCATGGGTGAGTCTATAATTCACAACCAAAGAGGAGATCTCCCTGTAGTGATCATAAGGCCTAGTATTATCGAAAGTTCATACAAAGAGCCTTTCCCTAGCTGGCTCCAAGGAATAAGGTTAATGATTTTCTTTTCCCAAGACAAATAGAGACTATGGCTAAGAAGTGAAAAGCGGAAAAAATTAAACGAGAAAGAGAAAAAAAAGAAAGAAATAATGTAACCCTTATCAAATATAGATTAAGTGTATGTATTTTTTTCTATTTAAACAATAACTAAAGTAACTAAGAAAATATATTTTTTTTTACTAAAAAATAAATATAATTATGCTTGATTAGCAATTTTACAGGATAAGTGAGAGAAATCATTTTCGCCTTTTTGTTTACTCTAAAAATGCCAACTCGTCAAAGTATATTTATAATTTTACTTATTTTCTACAAAATAAATGCTTAAAAAATATTTCACAAAAATAATTTTTTATGTAAATTCTATTATTTAATAATATGTAGTAAGTTTTTTTTTGAAAAAAAATCAGTTAATTGGATTTTTTTCTGTATAGCTCTACTGCAAACGAAAATCATATAAAAGGATGCACATCTATAATAATCATATTTTCAATATGGGTGAAAATATGAAAACATTATTTTAGTGGAACTAAGTAGGTTTTTGTTTCAACAATTTGTTTTTGTAATATACAACAGGATGAGTGCTCCTCTAATCTTGGCCTATGGAAAAGATCACATCCCTCACTTGTTGGGAGATTATCAATCTTACTTTGATATAATACCTGTTGATATGGTTGTGAACGCAACTATAGCAGCCATGTCAAAGCACGGTTGTGGTAATGTACCAGAACTCAAACTTTACAATGTCACCTCAACATCTCATCCAAACCCCTTGACACTTGGCGAGTTAATGGACTTCTCTCAACAACATTTGCTTGATTCTCCATTGAGAGAAACAACGAAAGAGTTAGATCGTATAAAATTCCACAGTTCCATAGAAAGTTTCACCTCCTCTGTATTCAACACTATAGTAAAACAAGAAAGAGAGACGAATAATGGTGAAGGAGAAGCAGAGTCACATACCCCATTGAGCATGAAGGGCAAGAGGAAGCTGAAGTATTTTGAGTCCCTAGCAAAAATATATCAGCCTTACATGTTCTTTCAAACTCGGTAAATAACATTACTTTTACTTGTTCGTTTAATTAAGCTAGATAAGAATCATATTACTCACCAAAATAGTTATACCAGGTTTGACGACAGAAATACAAGGAGTCTGCTTCAGGAGATGTCAATGGAAGAGAGAAAAATGTTTGGGTTCGATGTGAGAGACATTGATTGGGAGAGTTACATTATCAAAGTTCATCTTCAAGGTATCAAAAGGGTTGTCTTTGGTGGAAGATCCAGCTAAAGAAAATGATTTAAAAGACAACTTTCAATAACATTATGTCCATATTTCCTTTTCAACTTTCAATAATCTAATACGGCTGTTGTATTCATAAATAACTGTATCAATCAAAGATTTATCGACACTTTGGATGTGAATCACTATATATAATCCATTTGTACCAAAAAGATTGATGTCACATTTAAAAGTTCACTAGTTATTTTCCTGAACCATGTGCAGAAATAAAAATTTAAAATAAAAATTATATTTTAAAAATGAAATTTTGTTAACTTTTATATTTTATTATTTGCTTACAATGCTTAATTTTAAATTTAAATTTAATTATATGTAAAATTAAGATAAAATAAATATTTTTTATTTAAATTTAAATTTAATAATATATCTGTATATATTTAGAATTATATTCTTGGAAAGATGTTTTAATCTATTTATTTTAGTTAAAATATATTAAATAAAATTCTGTAAAATTAAGAGAAAAATTTGTTAGGTAAATAACTATCAAAAGTAAAACAAATAATATCTCTATTTTTTTAGATATTATAAGAAACTAATGATATTGAAGTTATAAAATTACAATTTAAAAAAAATGTATAAAATTTTGAAGAATTTTTTAGTAGTAAAAATTATATGATTAAGAAATAGAATTAAGGGAAAATTTCCAAAAATGATTCAAAACTTGATTTTGAATAGAAAAAGCTACCCCAAATTCAATTAAATGCAACAGTAACCCAAAAAACTAGTGAAATTACAACAACTTTCTTATGACAAAAAAGTTTTCTCGAGAAGAGTTCTTTGTAAGTTCTCTCGTTCGGTAGATTTTAAATATAATTTAAATTTCTTATAAAAAATATTTTGATGGAGAAAAAATTAAAATCATGTAATAATAAATATTTTTAAATGATGTAAATTTAGTTTTACTAAAACTGAATTATTTTCATCATAGATGAGTGAATGTTGAGTCATGATAGTCATTGGTTTAGGGTTTGGAAACATACATAGTAGCATTGTTCGTATTTTTAGGGTTAGATTTTGAAATCTTATTTTTTTTTTTTAATTTGACCGATATGTGTTTAGTGACTATCTAATAACTGGATTTTAACACTTTCTAAGTATCTTTTAAGTTTAAGAAAATGTTTTTTGGTTTGTTATTTGATTATATGATCTGGAAGACTCACAAAACACTATCTAAGAAGTCTTCTGACATATACCACCTAAATTTTAGAATAATTTAAGTTTCCTGCCTAAATCGAAGTCTTCCAGAAGTTTTATAGCGGAAGTCTTCTAGATGGAGTCTTCTTATGTATTAGATCTTAAATGTAAAAAATAAATTTTATCAAAAATATTTTGAAAGGGAAAAAATCAAAATCATGTATTAATAAACATTTTTAAATGATCAAAATCTAATTTTACTAAATTGAATTATTTTTAACATAGATGAGTGGATGTAGATCGAGTCATGATAGCCTTTGCTTAGGGCTTAGTAACATATGTTATTTATTGTTGGTGTTTTTATGGTTAGATTTTGAAATATTATCTTTTGAATTTCTTTTTTTTAATTTGACCTATATGTGTTTAGTAGCTATCTAATAATTTGATTTAAACGTTTTCTAAGTTTCTTTAAAGTTTAAGGAAGTGTTTTTTGCTTAGTTATTTGATTATAGGTTCTGGAAGACTCCATAAGAGTTTGTTTTAGGGTTTGGTAACATATGTTATAATATTGTTTGTATTTAGAGTTAGATTTTGGAATCTTAACTTTAAAAAAATTAACTTACATATGTTTAGTTTTGTGTATATTAAATTTTTAATAAGTTGATTTTAAATTTAATGAATTGTTTTATGCTATTAGTTAGTTATTTGATTAGGTTAGGGTGTGGAAGTAACCCACACAGACTTCTGTGACCGTGAGAAGACTTCGGAAAAACTTTCAGAAGACTTCTATAGAAGTTTTCCCGAGAAGTCTTCTATACAAAGTTAAATTTTCTGACAAACTTCGGTCAATTACAAAACTAACTTGTTTATCCGAGAAGATTTTTCGAGAAGTCTTCTCTGGGATTTTTTGGTTTTTTCTTAATAAAGGAAAGTTTGAAGACTTTCCTAGAAGTCTTTTTGATGGAGAACACATCTAGCAAACTCTTCGGAAAGTCTTTTGCAAACAGATCTGAGAAAAATACGATTTTCGATTTCATACTTTAAACCTGTGAGATGACTTGCTTAGCTTTTCCAAGCACCCAAAACTTCACAATAAAAGCTCTCAAGTCGTTAATGACCACAAATTCTCTATGAACCTTACAAAGCTTGGAATTAAAATATTGGTTTTTTGGATGAATTTAAAGAGAAAGTGAAAGAGATGTAATTTGTGTGCATAAATAATGAAATATAAGAGTAAAAATCAAAATTCTGG
The DNA here is from genome assembly GCF_000309985.2 of Brassica rapa. Classification (NCBI taxonomy): domain Eukaryota; kingdom Viridiplantae; phylum Streptophyta; class Magnoliopsida; order Brassicales; family Brassicaceae; genus Brassica; species Brassica rapa. The sequence goes on along the minus strand of NC_024801.2, from coordinate 18,138,399 downwards.
TGCATTAAGAGTTTCAAATTGGTTGTTCATGGTAACTAGTGTATTGATGGCAATGACAATAAATGTACTTGGTGAAGATGAGGACGATAAGGTAAATGACTCATTTTCAAAAAAGAAAGAAAAAAAGTAGTAAATTTTTTGTGAATAACTCGAACTTGTAAGAGTAAGATGAATAGGAAAAAAATAAAGTTTTTGAAAAAACATGAGTTATTTTTGTGTTTGACTTGAAATTTTATGTCATATTTGAAATATCCCTAAAATTAAATATTGTTTTGAGAATTATAAATTATTATTATTATTTTTATTTCTATTATTATATTATTTATTATTATATTAATGACGATTTATGAATTATTACTATATTTTAAGAAACTTACCAATAATATAAATCAGTATTAAATGTAAATATTCATGTCACAATTAGTTTCAAGCCATGTTATCATTTAAAACGATAGAATCATTGTAACGATGACATATGATAAATAATGTAGAGGGACCAGCTGAATTATATTTCTTTAATACGATTAGAACAGTAAAGACTTGTAGTTCCGTGTGCCTACGCAAGGAAACACCCAACATAATAAGATGTTTTCTCTTGAGCTGTTCATACCAAATTAACACCCTCGATGCTACAGATTCTGAAACTCCATCATACACTGGACTTAGCATCTGAAACTCGTCAGAAAACTCCATCATACGTTCGGTTTCCAGTTTGATGAATTTGTTTTTGCAAATGGTTACACTTAACAGGTTCAAATAAACAAACAAATTACATCAAATTGTTTTTGTCAAGCAACAACAACATCTGAACCCACAAACCAAGTTCTTCACTACACCACCTTTCTAAATCGGATTGGTCAGTAAATTCTAGTAATTGGAGATATTGCACAAGAAAATCTAGGGTTCGTCTCTGAAAAAGCAGCCAAGATTAGTGATGAGATTGATGTCACTATAAGCTGTGGAGGTAGCACCACATTTGAAGACACGTACTTACACTCTTTCTATTGGTCTGTTCTTGTTTTTTCTTGCAAACAAACACTTGCTTCTAATCCAAGCAAACGCAAACAGATACACGATTCAGCTTTAAGTGTCAACGAAATTGGACCTGGTCGGATCTTGAGCTTTGCCAAGGAGTGCAAGAAAACTAACTTTTTTCTCAGTTATTCAACTGGTATGAGTTTATATTTTGGCAAACAAAAATGGTTTTTGTTAAGAGAAGTTTCAGAACCTGTTTTTTTTTTATATAGCTTACGTGACTGGTAAGAAAGAAGGAAAAGTACGTGAGACTACTCTCCCAATTGGAGAAAACATAACTTCGACTTGAACATCGAACTTGAACTGAAACTAGCTTCAGAAGCTGTAAGAATGTTCCATGGCAGTGAAGAAAATTAAAAGTTGAAAGAACTTGGTATGGAAAGGTAAGAATCATCAGTTAGAAACAATTAATTTCTTTCTATACATTCTTACGTACAATATCTGAAATTTATCTTATCAGAAATCAGAGCTCAACACTACGGGCCTACGGCTGGGAAAACACTTACACATTCGGAAAAGCCATGGGTGAGTATAATTCACAACCAAAGAGGAGATCGTCCTGTAGTGATCATTAGTGCAACCGCAACGGTTAATATCTCAAAAGTAGGTAGGTTCTGATCTTAATAATAATAATATTTTAATTATATACAGTTTTATACATTTTTTTTTTTTAGAAAAGTAAACCATTTAAGAGTAGACAAAGGGTAAAACAGTAACAAATGGGTTTCTTGAAGATTCTATTTTGAAAACTGAAACTGATCCGTTTTTTACTCCTTTGTCATTGTTTTAGTATATATTTTTGCTTTGAAACTCCAGTCTAAGGCCTAGTATTACCGAAAGTTCATACAAAGAGCCTTTCCCTGGCTTGCTAGTTGCTCCAAGAATAAGGTTAGTGATTTTCCTTTCCCAAGACTGGTAGACATGTCTGTGACTCGTAATTTATTGAGTAAAATATAGAATATAAAGAGTGAAAATGACTTTATTATAAAGTAAAAGAGAGAATATAAAGAATGAAAATGACTTTATTATAAAGTAAAAGAGAGAATATAAAGAGTGAAAATGAGAAGAAAAAAAAATGGGAAAAAGAGAAAGTGTTATCCTCGTCACAGTTAGAGACTAGAGTAATAATTAATGCATTTTTTTCTATTTAAACAGTAACTTAAAGTACCTAAGGAAAAATATAATTCTTTTTGATCGATAATTTTATAGAATAAGTGAGAGTAATATTTTTTTTACCTCTTCTGTTAACTCTAAAAATGCTAACCAGTCAAAACCTATATAATATTATTACCTCTGAATCACAAAGATAAATGTTTTTGGGAAAAACATGTTTTGGGAAAATAAATGTTTTTGGGAAAAATATATTTTGGGAAAAAAATGTTTTGGGAAAAACATGTTTCACAAAGCTAGATTTGTATGGTGTTTATATAAAGTTTTTTATTATTTAATAATAATAATTTAAAATCTTAAGAAAATTAATTGAGTTTATAGGCTTATTAATGGTTTAATTTTACTGAAAATTATAATGAGTGCTCCTTTAATCTTGGCCTATGCAAAAGACCATATCCCTCACTTGCCGGGAGATTATCAATCTTACTTTGACTTGATACCTGTTGATTTGGTTGTGAACGCAACTATAGCAGCCATGTTAAAGCACGGTCGTGTTAATGTACCAGAACTCAAAATTTACAATGTCACTTCATAATCTAATCCAAACCCCCTGCGACTTGGCAAGTTGATGGACTTCTTCTCTCAGCAATATTGAGAGAAACAACGAAAGACTTAGATCGTAATAAAATTCCATGGTTCCATAGAAAGTTTCACCTCCTATGTATCCAACACTATAGCGAAACAAGAAAGAGAGACCAAAAAATGGAGGAGGAGAAGCGGAGACACACTCCCCATTATGCATTAATGGCAAGAGGAAGCTAAATAATTTTTGAGTCCCTAGCTAAAAGATATCAGCCTTGTTCTTTCAAGCTCGGTAAATAACATTACTTATACTTGTTCCTTTAATTAAGTTAAATAAGAATCATATTACCGAGTAAAATAGTTTATACAAGGTTTGACGACACCTATACAAGGAGTCTGCTTCAGAAATTGTCAATGGAATAGAGAAAGATGTTTGGATTAATGTGAGAGGCATTGATTGGGAGCTGACAAAAAATAAGGCACCGATTGGGAGAGTTACATTGTCATCTTTCATCCTCAAGGTATCAAAAAGGTAGTCTTTGGAGGAGATCCAGCTTAAGAAAATTATTTAAAAGACAACTTTCAATAACATTACTTGTCTATATTTCCTTTTCACCTCTCAACTTTCAATTATTTAAGAGGTTTGTATTCATAAATAAATGTATCACTTCACCTATATATCTTTATGAATTTTATTGTCTATCAATCAAAGATTTATCGACATTGTACTTGAGGTTGTGATTCTTGTGAATCACCTATAAATAATTTTTATTCGAACAAAAAATGAAGATATGTTGGATGTTACATTTAAAATTTCATAACCGAAATCATATTTCCTAAATACAATTAAAACAGTAAAGACTTACAGTTTAAAGAAGGAAGAAGAGCCTAGGCCTGAGCATTTCGGATATTGGTTCGATTCGGTTTGGTTTGGGTGCTGGGTAGTTTGGGTAGGAGGCTAGAGGATTCATTTACTACATAACATATTTTCGGTTCGGGTTCGGTTTGGGTACTTTCGAGTTTGATTCAGTTCAGATAGTAAAACTAGGAACTGGAAAAAAATTAGTTCTTATCGATTCCAATTTGTTTTGTTATTTCAAGTAGTTCGAGTAATTTGGGTAAAATATCGAGTAATTAAGATGTTTAGATAAAAATCTTGGATATTTCGGATTACTTTGGACGATTTCGGATAAAAATATCCGCATACGCATACTTTTGGATACTTTCTAGTAATTCCGATACTTTATAATAATTTAGTTTTTTCTCAAATATTTTCTGATACTTTTAAAAGATTTTTAAACTATAAATATATATAGTTATGTTTTATATATATATAATTAATATTTTAATATATTCGGGTATCCGTTCGGTTCTTTCAGGAGCATGTTATTCCAGATATAGAAATATAAAAACCATTCAGGTATTCGAAAGTTTCGATTCGGTTCCTGTTCGGGTCTTCGGTTCTGGTTTTGAATATTCTGTTCCGTTCCGGTTCGGGTCTTTGGTCCCCGTTTTTTTTGCCAAGGCTTAGTAGGGCCTTTAAAAGATCAATTAAGATCGTTCCACAGTAGTTTTCTTTTTCAGCCATTTTATCCAGTTCTTGAGCTGTTCGCACCAAATTGACACTGCAAATTCTGAAACTCCATCATACAATGGACTTAGCATCTGAAATTCGAGAGAAAACATATGTCGTCTGCAGTTTCCATTTTGGGCCTTTGTTTTAGCGTTGGCACATATCTTTGGTTTCTTTATATAAACGTTATCCCTGGCCCAATGTCTTCTCTTCATACCCACTCTGTTTTGCACTGTCCGTTTCAGTTGTTACCCATGATACTCTTTCATATTCAACGGGAATATTGGTTGAGTAGCACAATAAAGATGTTTGGGTTCGATGGCAGAGGCATCAACTCGGAGCATTACATTGTCAACTTTCAATAGTTTTTCTATCACCTACCGATTTTATGTTCAACTTCCAATGATTTATGGGTACTGCGTTCACTAATAAGCAGTGAGTTTTATAGTTTACAAATCAAAGACTTATCAACATGTGAATAACCTAATATTGAATTCTAGCCCTAAAAAAAGATACTATATTTGTTTCCATGAACTGCATGAATGATGTTATCTATTTTCAGACTAGCCAAATTCGACAGAGATCATGTGAGATGTGAATGGTAGGCAGAGAAAATAACGGCTTTTTTGGAGCTACCAGTTTCTGTAATGGTTACTATTTTTTTATTAGATTGAGTGCCAAAAGGGAAATTTCAAAGATCATATCTTTTCTGTCTCACATGTGAGCCAACCATTTTCATTGAGTTTATGTGTTGGAATATCATATTTTTTCTAATAAAAAATTTAAATCAATTAGTTTCCGTAAGTTGAGTCATGAGTGACCATATGTTTAGGGATTCACATCAATTTGCTTCCCTAAAATCAGTGATAATTATTCTAGACAATATTTTGTACTTAAGTATATAGATATGCTTCATGTTGTATACATATGTAATATTTATATAATCTTCTTCTAAGAGACACACAAATCATTACCGAAATATTTCTCCTTTTCACGATTTTAATTAGTATCGATCAGAACGTTCAATCTTTGTGGTGTGATATTAAAAAATGTAGTATTATAAATAAAAAGATCATGGAAACTATAAGAATTACGATTATAGCAAAGCATATATAGATGATGAAAGTGTGAAAAGTAGCTTTGACAAATGATAAATAGCATTTTCAAATCAAATTTTCTTTAGAAAAAATGTTAAATTTTGATAGAACTTATAAAGCGACGATTTGTAAAAATTAAGAAAAAAAGAACAACTTAGCCGGTTATTGTTATTATCTCTTTTTGATTCATAGTAATGAAAATTAAATTTTACAAAAGCTAAATCTAAAGTCACCTCTACCAAGGCCAAAAAAAAAAGCTTGAACAAAGGAGGTTAACACCCAAAGATAATCTAATCCAAAGTGACATAAGATTACCAAAGTGTTTCATATATATGTCTCTTTGCAGTGATGGTATTCTTAGCCGGATATTCAAAATATGCATACTGCAATTGTAGAAAGAGTCGTGGAATATCATATAATAAAGATTGAATCAATAAGTTAAACTACGTTTAGTGAACATAAATTTCAAATAAAGTTTAGTGAACACATGTTCAAGGCTAGTTTAGAAGCCAGGGCGAACAATGCCACCGCGTTAAGGTTCACTCTGGATCTAGCGGTCCTGATTTTTTAATCCAGTATATATTTTATGGGACATTTGCTAAAACCAACCCAAATATTCAAGTCAAATGTAAAAGTGTACCCCACTTTCAGTCAAATGCAAAACCAACCTAAAGGAGTAGTGAAAGTACTATTTCACCCTTATGACCAAACAAAAAACATAAATGTATTTTACGTTTCTATCCTTTGGAAGTCTACACGTAATAAAAGAAGTCTACATATATATAGACTTCCTACGAAGTCTACTTTATAGACTTGTTTTGTAGTCTACACTCTAATTTGGTCTACTAATTTAATTTTGAAAATGTATAAAAATAATTATTGTGATATTTTTAACTAATCATCAATATAATGGATAATATGAAGTAAATAAATTAAAATTTCATATAATCGAACAATTTTGAAGAATATATACTAATTTGGTTATCATGTGCTAGACTATGTTCATAGTTTAGAAACAAAAGGTTCTAACATGTTATGTCTTTTAGTAGTTGATTTCATAGGGTTAGATTTTAGATTTTGTTTTTTTTTTGTTTTATTAACTTAAATCTGCATATTAATGTTTAGTAGTTTATATTTTGTATAAATGAGACTTTTTGATTATCAAGCAAAACATTTAGGGTTTGATATTTGTGGTTTAGGGTTTCGTAGACCTACAATAAAGTCTATTTATCTGAAGACGTCTTTTTCAGTCTATATTTTTCAATTTGTTTTACAAAAAATCATTATATTTAAACTAAGTTAAGTTCCTTACGAATAAAAAAGTGAAATCATATACTATAACTATTAAAAAATAAAGAAATAAATTTAATAAATCATATATAAAAATTATTAAAATAATAAAGAATAAACAATAATAATTAAATTATTATAGTAGACTTCCAAAAAGGTCTACTATGTTATAGATCTACTCCAAAATTTTAATTTTAGTAGACTTCAAACGAAGTCTACAGTATCGTAAATTTTAACCTAGTTACATTTTTGTCTCCCTATATAAACAAAATTTATTCAATCTCTCTCTAAAGTGGCTGCACAAGTTCTTAAAACTCTCTCCCTTCTCTCTAAAACTTTTTCTCTTCTCTCTAAAATTCTCTCAATTGTTTCTAAATCTCTCTCATTATCTTCTTTCTCTCTAAAATTTTCTCAAGTCTTTCTCACAATATTATCTTGTCATTTTAGATATTATGATTCATGGTTTTCATCTTCTCCTTTAAAAAATGTAAGTTTTAGATCTATAGATTTTAAATGTGTATTTTTATGTTTATTTCTCACAATATTATCTTTTTTTGGTAGGTATTATCACTCATGGATTTCATCATCTCCTCTAAAAATGTAAGTTTTAGATTAATAGATTTTAAATATGTATTTACATGTTTATATTCAAATAAATTTATAGATCAAGCTCTCTACATTAATTTGCTACTAGTTTACCTTATAAATTCTATTATGTAAAGTATTTTCAGATTTAAAATTATTTTCACATTTCAAAATATATAGATTTTTTCAGATCTGAAAATTATCAGACAGTGTAGACTTCTAAAGAAGTTTACTAACGCTTGCAGACTTCTTATGAAATTTACTAAACAACAAAGTTTAAGCAGACTTCATTGGAAGTCTACAAAAATATGACTTTAATTTTTTTTCTATGTTTTTTAATAATTTTATCTTATTTTGCAGGTATTTTCTTCCATAGGTGTTCTCTTCTCCTCCTAGAAATGTAAGGTTTACATCTATAGATTTAAAATATGTGTTCTAGTATTTATATTCAAATAAAGTTACATATTAAAATTCATATTAATATGTCTTTAATTTATAACTATTTTGTTTATTAAATCATATTTTTAAAAGTTTTTTAGATTTAAACTTATTTCATATTTTTAATCTATTATTTTTCAGATCTATTTTTTTTGATAGAGTAGACTTCATTTGAAATCTACTTAAAACTTACGGCTGGTAGACTTCAAATGAAGTCTACTAGCCTTGAATTTTAAGCAAATTTCATTAGAAGTTTACTCAAATATGATTTTAATTTTTATCTTATTTTTTAAAATTTTATTTTATTTTGCAGGTATTCTATTCCAATATTTTCAAATCATCTTCCCAAAAATGTAAGCTTTCCATATATTCATTATAAGATATTTTGTGTTTATAATGAACTAAATTTATAGATTCATACATTATCTTTTTGCTTTGTTACAAGGATAACAAAAAACCATTTTTGAAATATTTTCCAGAACAAAGTATTTTCAAATTTTCTAAATGCACACTTTTAGATATGAAAATTTTCCATTAGTGTAGACTTCAACTAAAGTCTACTAAACAATAACTTTACGTAGACTTAATAAAAAGTCTACTAAAATATGATTTCATTTTTTATCTTATGTTTTTCTCATAACTCTATCTTATTTGGCAGGTACTTTTTCCAAGACTTTATTTGAAGCATCAAGATTATGAAAAATCAAACATACTCAAGAATACTTTTTAATATATTGCTCTGTAATAACTTTCATAATAAAATATTAATTTTTAAATAATTTTTTAATGCATAATCTATAAACATTGTATTCATTTTTAGTTGTTTTCACTTGTATGATATTATTAATTTTTTGTTAGATATCAATTTTTTCACAAGATCTAACCAACCAAACAAGTAAAACCACCATAAGCTAAAATAATAACTAACACACATGTGAGAAGAAAAAAATCTATACAAAATTTTTCCAAAAATTTTCAAGAATAACACTAATCAAAACAATTTACAATAAGTATCAAGTGTATAATTATAACACATTAAATTGTGAAATTCATCCAAGACCATTAAAATTTTACTAACATACACTGTAAAATAATTAAATCATGAAAAAATATGATGAATAATACACAAATACACTTTTAATAGAATTTACGACGTAGACTTCAACTGCAGTCTACATTTGTAGATTTACAAAAACGTCTACACTTATTATTTAACATATAGTCAATCCAAATTTTTTTAGTGTATTGGCGCAGGCTTGATACACAAAGGCGTACAAAGTGTGTCTTAGATAACTCGATCAAGTTCCGTACTTGTTGATTATTCGTGACAGGCATAAGAGGAGTATATTCCTATTCGGAGTCATTTGTTTTAAATGATGTTTGGTAAGGAATAGGTTAGCACAATCTTCTCAATTTTGTTGTCCAGATCATAATCTTCTTGTGTCATTTCAAGAAGTTTACCATGTGTACAACCATCATGCACAAAGAACATTCTTCAACCTTTCCGATTCTTCATCCTTTTCGAATATTTTGTCACCCAAAATGTCTTTGGCCCATACTTCACACTCGCTCTAAGTTTCCAACCACATCCTTGAACACGACACTTAGCCACATACAGAGTTTTTGTTGTCTTATATGCTGAAAATGTAAAATTATATTCCACAGTCACCGACTTCAGCTTTGAAACAAGCTCAGCCTTACTAGCAAAACTATAAACGAAGACTTAGAAATACATCTACAATTATTAGCTAACAACATTGTCAAATCAAATGAATTATACCTTCATAATTATAAAAAAAAATTATTTTTAAAATCACTCAAACCCATTAGGATTAACTAACACACACTGTCAAACAAAAAAACTAGAAAAAATTAATGAATAATACACAAATTCACATTTTTATAGATTTTTCTATGAAGACTTAATATTTAGTCTCTGAAGATGTTGACGTTCTTTTCAGTTTACAGACGTAGACTGTCAAATAGGTCTACTCTTTGGGTTGGTTTTTGTAATTGACCATTTTACGGGTTGCTTTCTATAGTTGAATAAAAGTTGTAATTTTGTACATGTAGACTTTCATTTCAGTCTACAATTTAAAAAGGTTACTTTTTGCAATTGACCAGAATTCATCCAAGATTTGACTTTCAGAACTAGACTTCATGTGCAGTCTACATGTTTGAATTTTTTTGAAAGAGGTTAGTTTTGCAATTGACCAAGTTTGACTTCAAATCAGTAGATTAAAATGAACGTCTACGGGTGTGTAGACTTCTTGTGAAGTCTACTCTCAAATCCGACGGGTTGGTTTTGCATTTGACCAAAATAAAAAAGTAGACTTTATACGCAGTCTACATTTTTTTTTTTAAGATAAGAAGACTGCATATGAAATCTACAATTTAATAAATTTTTGATTGCTTTTTAAACTTTTTGGTCAAACACAAAACTAACCTATTCCACGAAGTCAAAGTTTTGGTCAAATGCAAAACTGGCCTTTTATAGACTTCGTTGGCAGTCTACATTTTGTAGACTTCCGTTGAAGTCTATTTTGAAAAGTCAAAAGTTCGGTCAAATGAAAAACTAACCTTTTTTAGGTAGACGTCTTAGTAAGTCTACTGAAAGTTTTATTTTTGTTGTCAAAGGTAAAGACGGAGACTACTGGGGAAGTCTGCGTTAGAAAAAAAATTTGTCTGGTCAATTGCAAAACTAACCCGTGCGTTGACAAATAGACTGCATCGTAAGTCTCCACGGAGGCGTAGACATACAAAACAGTCTACCGTCGCGACACAGATCTGAAAAAGAACGAAAACCATGTAAATAGTTACATTTTTCATGTGTAAAGCTCGTTTCCAACCTTTTCAACCGTCCAAACTCCAAATATGAGCAAAAAGAAGCATCTTTAACGATTCACTAATGAAGAAACTCGAAAATATGAAGTTTGTGATTATGAAAATGATAGTTATGAGAGTTTTTTAGATGGAAATGTAGAGGAGATGAGAGGAAATGAAGTTTTTTGGGTTATAATGAGAAGAAAAAGTGGTTGAAAAATGAATTCTAGAGCTTTAGAGCTCAAAAATGGTGGTTCATGGTGGTTGAAAAAATTGATGATGATGGCATTTTTGTAAATAAGAAGAAATGGTTAGGGTGTATTTGATTTTTTGTTAATTTCGAAATTAATAAAAAAATAAATAAAAATGGCAATTTTGTGAATAATTCAAAAACATAAGGATAATATGGAAATTTTATTGATGAATAGTATGAACAAAAAAAAAGGGGTTGGTTTTGGGTTTGACTTGAAAATATGGGTTGGTTTTGAAAAACACCCATATTTTATTGAGTTTGAATGTGAAAATATAGTTTTAAAATACATAATGTTACAAATTATCGAATTATGTATTTGTTAAAATATTTTGATTAATCAAATAAACTTCAATTAATAAATAAAGTTAGATAGAATGTTTAATATGGGACATTTGCTAAAACCAACCCAAATATTCAAGTCAAATGTAAAAGTATACCCCACTTTCAGTCAAATGCAAAATCAACCTAAAGGAGTAGTGAAAGTACTATTTAACCCTTATGACCAAACAAAAAACAGAAATGTATTTTACGTTTCTATCCTTTGGAAGTCTACACGTAATAAAAGAAGTCTACATATATATAGACTTCCTACGAAGTCTACTTTATATATTTGTTTTGTAGTCTACACTCTAATTTGATCTAATAATTTAATTTTAAAAATGTATAAAAATAATTATTGTGATATTTTTAACTAATCATCAATATAATGGATAATATGAAGTAAATAAATTAAAATTTCATATAATCGAACAATTTTGAAGAATATATACTAATTTGGTTATCATGTGTTAGACTATGTTCATAGTTTACAAACAAAAGGTTCTAACATGTTATGTCTTTTAGTAGTTGATTTCAAAGGGTTAGATTTTAGATTTTGTTTTTTTTTTGTTTTATTAACTTAAATCTGCATATTAATGTTTAGTAGTTTATATTTTGTATAAATGAGACTTTTTGATTATCAAGCAAAACATTTAGGGTTTGAGATTTGTGGTTTAGGGTTTCGTAGACCTAAAATAAAGTCTATTTATCTGAAGACGTCTTTTTCAGTCTATATTTTTCAATTTGTTTTACAAAAAAATCATTATATTTAAACTAAGTTAAGTTCCTTACGAATAAAAAATTGAAATCATATACTATAACTATTAAAACATAAAAAAATAAATTTAATAAATCATATATTAAAATTATTAAAATAATAAAGAATAAACAATAATAATTAAATTATTATAGTAGACTTCCAAAAAGGTCTACTATGTTAAGGTAAGATCTACTCCAAAATTTTAATTTTAGTAGACTTCAAACGAAGTCTACAGTATCGTAAATTTTAACCTAGTTACATTTTTGTCTTCCTATATAAACAAAATTTATACAATCTCTCTCTAAAGTGGCTGCACAAGTTTTTAAAACTCTCTCCCTTCTCTCTAAAACTTTCTCTCTTCTCTCTAAAATTCTCTCAATTATTTCTAAATCTCTCTCATTATCTTCTTTCTCTCTAAAATTTTCTCAAGTCTTTCTCACAATATTATCTTGTCATTTTAGATATTATGATTCATGGTTTTCATCTTCTCCTTTAAAAAATGTAAGTTTTAGATTTAAATGTGTATTTTTATGTTTATTTCTCACAATATTATCTTTTTTTGGTAGGTATTATCACTCATGGATTTCATCATCTCCTCTAAAAATGTAAGTTTTAGATTAATAGATTTTAAATATGTATTTACATGTTTATATTCAAATAAATTTATAGATCAAGCTCTCTACATTAATTTGCTACTAATTTACCTTATAAATTCTATTATGTAAAGTATTTTCAGATTTAAAATTATTTTCACATTTCAAAATATATAAATTTTTTCAGATCTGAAAATTATTAGACAGTGTAGACTTCTAAAGAAGTTTATTAAAGCTTGCAGACTTCATATGAAGTTTACTAAACCACAAAGTTTAAGCAGACTTCATTGGAAGTCTACAAAAATATGACTTTAATTTTTTTTCTATGTTTTTTAATAATTTTATCTTATTTTGCAGGTATTTTCTTTCATAGTTGTTATCTTCTCCTCCTAGAAATGTAAGGTTTACATCTATAGATTTAAAATATATGTTCTAGTATTTATATTAAAATAAAGTTACATATTAAAATTCATATTAATATGTCTTTAATTTATAATTATTTTGTCTATTAAATCATATTTTTAAAAGTTTTTTAGATTTAAACTTATTTCATATTTTTAATGTATTTATTTTTCAGATCTATTTTTTTTATAGAGTAGACTTCATTTGAAATCTACTTAAAACTTACGGCTGGTAGACTTCAAATGAAGTCTACTACCCTTGACTTTTAAGCATATTTCATTAGAACTTTACTCAAATATGATTTTAGTTTTTATCTTACTTTTCATAATTTTATTTTATTTTGCAGGTATTCTCTTCCAATGTTTTCAAATCATCTTCCCAAAAATGTAAGCTTTCTATATATTCATTATAAGATATTTTGTGTTTATAATGAACTAAATTTATAGATTCATACATTATCTTTTTGCTTTGTTACAAGGATGACAAAAAACCATTTTTGAAATATTTTTCAGAACAAAGTATTTTCAAATTTTCTAAATGCACACTTTTAGATATGAAAATTTTCCATTAGTGTAGACTTCAACTAAAGTCTACTAAACAATAACTTTACGTAGACTTAATAAAAAGTCTACTAAAATATGATTTTATTTTTTATCTTATGTTTTTCTCATAACTCTATCTTATTTTGCAGGTACTTTTTCCAAGACTTTATTTGAAGCATCAAGATTATGAAAAATCAAACATACTCAAGAATACTTTTTAATATATTGCTCTGTAATAACTTTCATAATAAAATATTAATTTTTAAATAATTTTTTAATGCATAATCTATAAACATTGTATTCATTTTTAGTTGTTTTCACTTGTATGATATTATTAATTTTTTGTTAGATATCAATTTTTTCACAAGATCTAACCAACCAAACAAGTAAAACCACCATAAGCTAAAATAATAACTAACACACATGTGAGAAGAAGAAAATCTATACAAAATTTTCCTAAAAATTTTCAAGAATAACACTAATCAAAACAATTTGCAATAAGTATCAAGTGTATAATTATAACACATTAAATTGTGAAATTCATCCAAGATCATTAAAATTTTACTAACATACACTGTAAAATAATTAAATCATGAAAAATATGATGAATAATACACAAATACACTTTTAATAGAATTTACGACGTAGACTTCAACTGCAGTCTACATTTGTAGATTTACAAAAACGTCTACACTTATTATCTAACATATAGTCAATCCAAAAAAATTTAGTGTATTTGGCGCATGCTTGATACACAAAGGCGTACAAAGTGTATCTTAGATAACTCGATCAAGTTCCGTACTTGTCGATTATTCGTGACAGGCATAAGAGGAGTATTTTCCTATTCGGAGTCATTTGTTTTAAATGATGTTTGGTAAGAAATAGGTTAGCACCATCTTCTCAATTTTGTTGTCCATATCATAATTTTCTTGTGTCATTTCAAGAAGTTTACCATGTGTACAGCCATCATGCATAATGAACATTCTTCAACCTTTCCGATTCTTCATCCTTTTCGAATATTTTGCCATCTAAAATGTCTTTGGCCCATGCTTCACACTCGCTCTAAGTTTCCAACCACATCCTTGAACACGACACTTAGCCACATACAGAGTTTTCGTTGTCTTATATGCTGAGAATGTAAATTTATATTCCACAGTCACCGACTTCAGCTTTGAAACAAGCTCAGCCTTACTAGCAAAACTATAAACGAAGACTTACAAATACGTCTACAATTATTAGCTAACAACATTGTCAAATCAAATGAATTATACCTTCATAATTATAAAAAAAATTCTTTTCAAAATCACTCAAACCCATTAGGATTAACTAACACACACTGTCAAACAAAAAATCTAGAAAAAATTAATGAATAATACACAAATTCACATTTTTATAGATTTTTCTATGCAAACTTAATATTCAGTCTCTGAAGATGTAGACGTTCTTTTCAGTTTACAGACGTAGACTGTCAAACAGGTATACTCTTTGGGTTGGTTTTTGCAATTGACCATTTTACGGGTTGCTTTCTATAGTTGAATAAAAGTTGTGGTTTTGTACATGTAGACTTTCTTTTCGGTCTACAATTTAAAAAGGTTACTTTTTTAATTGACCAGAATTCATCCAAGATTTGACTTTCAGAACTAGACTTCATATGCAGTCTACATGTTTGAATTTTTTTGAAAGAGGTTAGTTTTGCAATTGACCAAGTTTGACTTCAAATCAGTAGATTGAAATGAACGTCCACGGGTGTGTAGACTTCTTGTGAAGTCTACTCTCAAATCCGACGGGTTGGTTTTGCATTTGACCAAAATAAAAAAGTAGACTTTATACGCAGTCTACATTTTTTTTTTAAGATAAGAAGACTGCATATGAAGTTTACAATTTAATAAATTTTTTATTGCTTTTTAAACTTTTTGGTCAAACACAAAATTAACCTATTCCACGAAGTCAAACTTTTGGTCAAATGCAAAACTGACCTTTTATAGACTTTGGTGGCAGTCTACATTCTGTAGAGTTCCGTTGAAGTCTATTTTGAAAAGTCAAAAGTTCGGTCAAATGAAAAACTAACCTCTTTTAGGTAGACGTCTTAGTAAGTCTACCGAAAGTTTTATTTTTGTTGTCAAAGGTAAAGACGGAGACTACTGGGGAAGTCTGCGTTAGAAAAAAAATTTGTCTGGTCAATTGCAAAACTAACCCGTGCGTTGACAAATAGACTGCATTGTAAGTCTCCACGGAGGCGTAGACATACAAAACAGTCTACCGTCGCGACACAGATCTGAAAAAAGAACGAAAACCATGTAAATAGTTACATTTTTCATGTGTAAAGCTCGTTTCCAACCTTTTCAACCATCCAAACTCCAAATATGAGCAAAAAGAAGTATCTTTACCGATTCACTAATGAAGAAACTCGAAAATATGAAGTTTGTGATTATGAAAATGATAGTTATGAGAGTTTTTTAGATGGAAATGTAGAGGAAATGAGAGGAAATGAAGTTTTTTGGGTTAGAATGAGAAAAAAAGTGGTTGAAAATTGAATTCTAGAGCTTTAGAGCTCAAAAATGGTGGTTCATGGTGGTTGGAAAAATTGATGATGATGGCATTTTTGTAAATAAGAAGAAATGGTTAGGGTGTATTTGGTTTTTTGTTAATTTCGAAATTAATAAAAAAATAAATAAAAATGGCAATTTTGTGAATAATTCAAAAACATAAGGATAGTATGGAAATTTTATTGATGAATAGTATAAACAAAAAAAAGGGGGTTAGTTTTGGATTTGACTTGAAAATATGGGTTGGTTTTGAAAAACACCCGTTTAATATTCCTTTTTTCAAAAAAAGTTTAATATTTCTGATATTACCTCTGTCATTTTAAAGACGCCGCTAGTGGCGGCAGCGACCAACAATTACCCTATGAAAGAGAAAATTCGGAGTTTTAAAGACGCAGCCAGCCACAAGCTAATAATCGAGAGGCCGGAAACCAGTGTAGCTGCTGTCGCTGATATTATCATCGTTCTCTTTACCGAATTTTATTTGCCGCCGCGTCAGAATAACAAATCTGTTTTGTCGTGATTTTGCTGTGCGTGCCCTAACTGTAGCGATAATTTAGAACAGCAGTCACATGCCACCGCGTTGATAAAACGAACAGGGGTATTATATATCCCGATGACTAGCTATCTGACACCAGCTTTCTTTCTGCCGTCCTCAGACGGAGCACTGAAGCCAAAGATGTCATCGAGCCACCATAACTCAGAGCTTTCATGGAGGACGCCGCTACAGGAACCCTACCCTAGAAACCCTACCTGATACACTGCAAAGAGAGAAGAAATATTTTCCGCTTCTCAGCAATTGTGCCTCGCCGTCGATTAAGCACATACGCCGATTAGAAAGGGGGTAAGAGAGTAACATCGATGCGGGCGACGGATGAGCCTCCATCCTAAACGAGATCTGAAAACGAAGGGATTTGTTTGAGAGAAGAGCGTTAGCCACTAGGCCTGAGACTTATATCTGAGATCCGTTATTCGATCCAGGATTTGCTCCGTCCGATCCGGAAAAAACGGATATCCAGGGGGTTCGGATCCGGATCTTCATTTTACAGATTCGGCGGATCCGAATAATGAAATTTTAAGCCTGGATATCCGGATTCGAACTTACTATTTATTTCAATCTTTAAAATTTAATTATATTTATATATGTATACTATATATAATTATTATATAAAATAATGATTTTTTTAAATTTTATTCAATTTCAATAAATTTTCATTTAAAAAAATTATAGGCTAAATAAACTAAATAAATCATTTTAATTAGTTAGTTTTTAATTTAAATTTATTTTTTTTAAATGATACGGATCCCGATATCAGCGGGTATTATGATTTTAGTCCGGATATCTAATCCCGAATATCCGGAGAACCCGAATCCGGATAACAATTTTACGGATTTGGATCCGGATATCTCAAAATACTCCAGATATCCGATCCGTCCCAAGGCTATTAGCCACATGCTACTCAAAGGCTCGCTTTGTTTTATATATATTATATTTTTCTAATACTATTTTAAAGTTAATATTTTTAACACAATAATTGAGACTCCAAATTTTCCGACACTGTACATGTTTAGAGATTCAACTTAACTAGCTTCCCAACAGTCAATGATACTTATTCTAGTCGATCTTTTTTTTTTTTTTTGAAACTAAATTCTAGTCGATCTTTTGTATTTAAATATTGAGATATGCTTCGTACATACATGTACAACTTAACCTCTTTCATGATTTTTACGTTATGGATTTAAAATATTAAACAGATGGAAAGTACTAATTAATCGACATAAAAAAATTAAAATAATAATGTCAGAGTTTTAGAGAATGCAACTGGTAAAAGAACAAAAAAGGTATTGACCAAGTTTCATGCCGCAGTAACATATATACAACATACTCCTTGCCGATAAGTCAATATTTTTGTCCGGCATGCAGACTATCAATCTCAGTCATGCACGAGAGCGGAAACTATCTCTTACAGTGTGTGAAACATTTTGAGTCCATGACCCTTTGCTGGTGGAAGGACGTTAAAACATACTCCTCTGCTTACCTATGAGTCAACATTGGACCTCAAGTAAATAAAATTATTTTACCAAAAAGAAAGTAAATAAATTTATGGATTCACCTAGGCCTAGGCATTTCGAGTATCGGTTCGGTTCGCGTATTTCAAGTTTCGGGTGGTTCGGGTAGGGGGCTAGAGGATCCATTTACTACTCGACTTATTTTCGGTTTGATTCGGTTCAGATAATTTCGGGTTCGGTTTGGTTTGGATACTAAAACTAGAAGCCGGAAAATACCCAGAAAATATTCGGTTCTCATTTGGTTCCGGTTGGGGTTTGGATAGTTCGGATAATTCAGATAAAATTTCGGTTATTTATAATAAAATATTAAATAATTAGAATGATTTAGCTAAGAATTTCAGATACTTTCGGATAGTTCGGATATTTTATAATAATTTATTATCTTCAACTATTTTCGGATACTTTTAACAGATCTATAAATTAAAACTATATATTTAGTTATATTATATGTATATATATATAATTAATATTTTATATTTTTGGGTACCCGTTCGGTTTTCGGTTCGGTTCGGTTTGGTTATTTCAGATAGAGAAATATAAAAACCGTTTTGGTATTTGAGAGTTTTGGTCCAGTTCCGATTTTTGGGTATTTCGGTTCGGTTCCGGTTCAGCTTTTTGGTTCCGGTTTTTTTGCCCAGGCCTAGGTTCACCGATGGATCCAACTATGTGACATCTTACTGGAGACCTAACCGCATTAACTTCCTTTGTAATTTTTTCTATATATATTCTCATTCCCACACAAAAGCCTTCCATAAAAAGGAAAAACTAAAAGCTTCACATTTTTCTTCTTCTAAAGATGGCAATGACAACAAATCTGCTGGCCACAAGCAAGGCCGTCAAGTTGCATGGTGTCCGCTTCTTCTCCTCTTTCCTCAGCAGACCGAGCCACTTCTTGGCTTGTCGTTTGCCACAGTCGATCACACATAGAGTCCAAACTACTTGTTGTTATCGTGAAACATCGTATAAAGCTGTATCGCCTGAGCCAGAACCAAGTAGTGTCAGTGATGGAGTTGGAATCATCCGTTTCTTGAAAGGAAAAACCTATCTTATTACCGGTGCAACGGGTTTTCTTGGTAAAGGTAAGACAAAACCTATCTTATTTACCTATCTTATTTACCGGTGCAACGGGTTTAACCAAGCGCTCGTAGCTTGGTGGTAAAGGAGGTACAGCTGTACTGCCCGCCACCCGGGTTCGAGTCTTGGCCACAACGGATTTAACATCCCTTCCGTTGGGCCGCTGGACCACTTTCGGGGGATAGTTGGGATTATGGCTGCCCAGATACCAGAGTTATCAAAAAAAAAAAAAAGACAAAACCTAAAACAGAGTTTTCTTCTTGTCCAGTTAAACTGATTTTTCTTTTTTTTCTGTTGCAGTGCTGATTGAGAAATTATTGAGGGCAAGTCCTGATATTGGGAAGATATTCATTCTGATAAAATCCAAGGATCAAGAATCAGCCAACAAGAGACTCTATGATGAGGTTTTGTTTTCAGTCTCATCCTTACTCTTTTTACTTTCTTTCTTTTTTGCCTTTCTCCAAATCAAATTTGTATCCATTTAAAAAAAATTGTATCCATTTGTTCCACGCAGATCATAACCTCGGATCTGTTCAATCATTTGAAGCAAATGCATGGGAGATCTTATGAAGAATTTATGAAAAGCAAGTTGATTCCAATAATTGGAGACATAGGAGAAGACAATCTGGGGATCGGATCTGAAATAGCAGCCAATATTAGTGGCGAGATTGATGTCGTTATCAGCTGTGCAGGTCGCACGACATTTGATGACAGGTGTTTACTATGTTTCTACTTCTTACTTTGTAATTTTTTTTTCTGTTCTACTTGTTTACTTACAAACAAACAAGTTGCTGCTAACCCAAGCAAACTCATACAGATACGACCTTGCTTTAAATGTCAACGCTTTTGGACCTGGTCGGCTCTTGAGCTTTGCCAAAGACTGCAAGAAACTGAAACTGTTTCTCCATATCTCAACTGGTATGAGTTTATTTTTTGCCTATAAAGATTATTCCACATGGTTTATTGGTCCATTTCTTTAAACATTTTCTAAAATAGATGCAATTGATGTTCTAAAACTGAATAAATTTTACATTCATTCGATAAAGTTGTTCCATAACCGTAAGAGAAATTTCAAAAAAAAAAATATATATATATATAGTTAAAAAATTTCTTTTGATTTTGTTATATAGCTTATGTGACTGGTAAGAAAGAGGGAACAGTACTAGAGACTCCTCTCTGCATTGGAAAAAACATAACTTCTGACTTGAACATCGAACATGAGCTGAAATTAGCTTCAGAAGCTGTAAGAAAGTTGCATGGCAGTGGAGAAATCAAGAAGCTGAAAGAACTTGGCATCCAAAGGTGAGGATGGAGGAGAAAATATACTCTTTGCACATTAATATGTTACTAAAATCTGAAACAATATGTTTTTTTAACCTTAGAGCTCAACACTACGGCTGGGAAAACACGTACACGTTCACAAAAGCAATGGGTGAGACTTTAATCCAAACCATGCGAGAAGATGTGCCTATAGTGATCATAAGGCCTAGTATTATAGAAAGCTCTTACAAGGAGCCTTTCCCTGGCTGGCTCCAAGGAATAAGGTTAAAGATTTTCATTGTTAAAGACTAAGGGATTAGATCAGCTCTTGATTCATGTTTTTATGGTTTCTAAAAACCAGGATGACTGATCCAATGATCTTGGCCTATGGTAAAGGCCAAATTTCTGGCTTCTGGGGAGATTCTCAATCTTTTTTGGACATTATACCTGTTGATATGGTTGTGAACGCAACAATAGCAGCAATGGCAAAGCATGGTTGTGGAAACTCCGATCTCAAAGTTTACAATGTCACTTCTTCATCTCATGCGCACCCCCTACGAGCTGGCGAGTATATGGACCTCTGTTATCAACATTTGTGTGACTTTCCATTGACAGTAATAGACTTAACGCGATGGAAATTCCACAGTTCCTTAGATGGTTTCACCTCCTCTGTATTCGACATAATAGCAAAACAGGAAAGAGGAACTAAGAATGAAGGTGGAGAAGCAGAAGAGTCACATACCACATTGAGCTTCAAGGGAAAAAGGATACTAGACTATTTTGTGTCCCTAGCAAGAACATATGAGCCTTACACGTTCTTTCAAGCTCGGTAAGTAACATACTTGGACTTGTTATTTTATTAAACAAAAATCTATTAGATTACTGACTCTTGGTTAGCATCATAGGTTTGATGACACCAATACAAGGAGTCTTATTCAGGAGATGTCAATTGAAGAGATAGAGATGTTTGAGTTTGATATCAAAAGCATTGACTGGAAGCATTACATTGTGAACGTTCATCTTCCAGGTCTCAAAAGGGAATCTTTGAAGGAAAGATCAAATTAAAAAGCGATTTGGTTGGTGCAACTACTTGAGTTCACCAAATGTAACAAAACATATTGTTTTTTCTTAATGAATTTTCTAATGGTCAATTTTAATATAATAAAATTATCAAAAACATATTTATAAGAAAATAAGATAATTCTTAAATATTATTCATTCTCTAGAAGTAATATTTTATATTATAATTAAAAAGATATAAAATTATAACTAAATACTAATGAAGCAAAAATATTTGTATACATATAATTTCTAAAATAATTTTAATAGGTGAGTGTTTTTAAAATTTCAACAAAATAATAAGCATATATAATTCGATAACTTTTTTTGCATATATAATAATTTGATGTTTGCTTTAAGTATTTTGAGAATATAAATAATAAGTTATCATGCTAATTTTTCTAAGAAGATTATGTCTGTGTATTCGTAAAAAATTATGTCCGCATGTCCAAGCAAAATACCTAGTTAAATTATTATATATGTTAAAAAAACTTAAAAAGAAAAAGAAAAGTCTCTAAACATTGTTCTTAATTTTGAACTCAGAGAGTTTGGGTTGTGATATCTGCAACGTCTTAGTTGTCATAGTTTGTAAATTACAATTGTGATTAGATTTTTTGTGATGAATTTCAAACTCTTCTCATTTCTTTGTAATGATATTTATAAACTTTTGTGTTTTATAAGACTGTGAGTTTATTTAGTTAGTTTATCTGTCTATAAGTGTGTCTGTGTAAACATCATTTTGGCAATGAAATTTATCAGGCCATAGTCTTAAAAATCTTTCTTTCTGCAAGTGTGTTTCACGCCCTAAACACAATACCCTGTTTGAACATAATTTTCAAACCAAAACAATACCATAAACCCGACCTGAATAAAACCCATACTTTTCCAATTGAGACTCTAAACACATCATCCTAGAATGAAAAAAAAGAAAGATTTTTCAATCTTTTTGTTAAGAAAATCGACTGAAGTTAAATATGGGAACGAAAATTTGAGAATTAGTGGTCTATTTTTTTGGTTTTTTTGTTAAGAAAATCTATTTTCCATTTATGGAAATACAAAAGATATGAAAATATTTTCATAACTGCATTTTCTATATTTTCGCAGGTTTGTTCAGAATTATCCATAAAACGCAGTGAATATTAGGTGTAGAAACTAGACAAGTGGTTTGAAATCTATTTCTACTAAACTTGGACTTTTGAGTCGTTTGTACATTGCTTATTCTTCAAAATCTAAAATGATAGGTTAAGCGTAAAATGTGTATTCCAGATATATTTAGATAACTATGATTTAGTTAATTATTTATTTTAATCGAATTGGATTGACTAATAAAATGTGGACTTCAATTTCTACTAAGTCATTTTTCGTAGAATATAAAATTTGTATTCCGTAGAACATAATCTGAAATTTTTATTTTGTAAGTTCTAGAAAATTATTCAAACTACAAAATTAATTTAAAATAATTTATTTAATAAATAGTTTTATGTAAAAGTCCTATGTTACATGGAAACGGAAGCGGGTTCGTGGAAGCAGAAGCGTATGGAAGAGCATAGCGAGATTTTTTAAAATATTATGAAGCGGGTACGTATTGGAAGTGTATATCCATTTATATATATATAATAAAATATAAGAAAATGATATAAAATTTTGGACTAAAAATTGTATGAGTTAAACTTAAAATTAAGCATTTATTCATTTATAATAATTTTGAAATGATTTCATATTAAAACTGTGAAAATACACATAAATTAAGTTTAAAAGAAACTATTATATTAATATATTTCAATTCTCTCTATTTCATTACTATTAAAATTTAGATTTTATATAAATTAAAATTATGAATTTATATTAGTTTTTGGTTGATTTATGACATTGTGTTGTTAAAAAAATGGAAGTGTGATTCTAAAACGGAATCGTAAGCTTTCAACGTGTTTTTAAGAGGAATATTTTCGAAACGTTTTGGAAAAGAGATTCAGTAAGCTTCCATTTCGATTTCGGTTCCGAAACCAGAAATGGGGGCGTCCGATCAAGCTATAATATATGATAATGCGCAGCAGTAAAAATATCGAATTACGGATTTGATTTCAGAATATCGATTTGAACCCAATAAACATGCTATTTTGGGCCCTTGAAAAGCCCATGACATATCAAATGACTTATGTTTGTTCCTCGTTCTGCTGTTTCAATTTGATTGATACCCGCGACCACAAACACTTGGTTTGAAACTAAAGTGAAAAAGGCAGCTCGGACAAGAAGACAAAATGGAGTTTCTCATCATCATATTCTTCCTAGTTTCTCTCCCTATCTTCATCTTCTTCATCTTCCCAAGGCAACCTTCCTCACATATCGGTTTCAAATCCTACCCCATTGTCGGAAGCTTACCTGGATTGGTCAAAAACCGTCACCGTTTCCTCGATTGGACGGTAGAGATTCTGTCCGGATGTCCAACACAGACAGCTGTTTTCAGGCGACCAGGGAACAGACAGTTCGTCATGACAGCGAATCCAGCAAACGTCGAGTTCATGCTCAAGACGAAGTTCGAAAGCTTCCCTAAAGGCGAGCGGTTCATCTCGCTTCTTGAGGATTTACTTGGCCGCGGGATTTTCAACTCCGACGGCGAGATGTGGTGGAAACAGAGGAAGACGGCGAGCTACGAGTTCAGTACTAGGTCTCTCCGTGACTTCGTTATGACCAACGTCACCGTCGAAATCAACACCAGGTCTATAATGTAAAATTATTATTTAATTTTAATCAAAATAACATAAACTATTTTTCTTTAAACAAAATCTTAACTTAAATTACTTCTTAAAATATTTAGTAACTAATTTAAATTACTATAAGTTAAAAGATTATTTTAATATTTATTATATACTAGATATGAACCACTACTTTGCAACCGATTTCGTTTGATGTTTTAATTTATTAAAAACAAATAATAATAATTTTGTTATATTTTTAAGATTGTTTTTGCATATATTGTATGATACTTATTTTACAATTAAAAATTCGTTTTTACACATAAGTTACAATTAATACTTGTATTTTATAATTATTATGCATATGTGGTTGGAGCTATATTGTAAAAATCATTTGCATACATTACTTCATTTCGTGCATGGTGCGGATCTTAACCTAGTGTATATATATATATATATATATATAATTATAACATTCTACAAACTATTAATTTTGTCATTTTTTATATTTTGCATTAACATTTTACATTGTTATATATATATAATATTTTCTTTTAAATAGGTTCCCTCACATGCTAAAACTTTCTCCGATATAGGCTTATTCCGGTGTTATCCGCGGCGGCGACCGCCGGAAAATCGATAGACCTACAAGATATATTGGAACGTTTTGCGTTTGATAACATCTGCAAGTTAGCATTCAACGTCGATGCCGGTTGCCTGGGAGAGGGCGGAGCAGACGGTGTAGAGTTCATGAGAGCCTTCGATACAGCGGCCACAGTCATCTCGGAAAGGTTTCAATCCGTTACCCCGTATTCATGGAAGATCAAGAAGAAACTTGACATAGGATCGGAGAAGCTTCTGAGAGAATCAATCGTGACCGTCCATAAATTCGCAGACGATATCGTGCGTCACACGATTGATCAAGCTAGGTCAAGTAACAACACGAACGAGGATTTGCTTTCAAGGTTCATCAACATCCAGGAAATGAATTCGCCAGAGCTTCTGCGTGACATTGTCATCAGTTTCATACTCGCGGGACGAGACACAACATCCTCTGCTTTGAGCTGGTTCTTCTGGTTGCTCTCTAAGCATCCAGAAGTTGAAAACAAAATCATGCAAGATCTGAACTCGATTAGGGAAAGAACAGGGAAGCGAATCGGTGAAGTTTACGGGTACGAGGAGCTTAAACTGATGAACTATCTGCACGCAGCGGTAACCGAATCTCTTAGGTTATATCCTCCTGTGCCGGTGGAAATAATGAGTTGTGTTGAGGACAATGTATTGCCTGATGGGACATTTGTAGGGAAAGCTTGGGGAATAAGTTACAACGCGTACGCTATGGGGAGGATGGAGAGTATCTGGGGGAAGGGTTGTGATAGGTTTGATCCAGGGAGGTGGATTGATGAAACAAATGGTGGGTTTAAAGGTGAGAATCCTTACAAGTTTCCGGTGTTTCATGCAGGACCAAGGATGTGTTTAGGTAAAGAGATGGCTTATACTCAGATGAAGTCAATAGTTGCTGCTGTGCTTGACAGGTTTGTTGTTGAGGTTCCGGGGAAGAAGGAAAGTCTTGAGATTCGGTTATCTATGACACTTAGAATCAAAGGTGGTTTGTTTTTGAGGATACATGAAAGAACCTGAGTTACTTGTTTGACAAGTTAGGTTTGGTCTATGCTTTTATAATGTCTATGTTTTAATTACTCTTTGGCTAAGTCTCCAACAAATATTGGTAACAATCACGAGGAAGAATGAAAGAATATGTAGATTTTTGCTGAGATAATCGGTGTTTCTTTGGTTACTTAGTCTCATATATTCAAAAGATTAAGGTAGCTTGACGTTGGTCATAAGCAATTGTGTGGACCGAAGACTCTCTTGTCTTCCAATTTGCCTTATCCAAATGTGATATTACCAAAACCAGAAACTTTCAACCTCTCAAAACAAAAGGAAAAATCATGGAAAACGTTAAAGTTGGTTTTCTACTTAACTCATTTTACACTACAACAAAACGTAAGTTTAACGAGGATAATTAACGAGGAAAAATAATCCTCGTAAAAGTACGTTGATTTTACGAGGAAAGTACGTGGAAAAAGAGAAGCATCGTTATTTCGTCGTAAGGTAACGACAAAACAATTTCGTCGTAAAGACGATGTAAATTGACGTGGCTTTTACGAGGAAACACTATTTCCTTGTAAATACCACGTAAACTTCGCGAGTTCTTTACGACGAAATACTTTACGTGTACTTAACGAGGAAATTTTGAATCCACCAACTTGGTAGGTAGCTCACGTTTTTTTTGGCCATCCAATTAATTTTCGTCGTAATTTCACACGAGGCTATACTTTTCACACATATGAGTATGGTAGACAGCGGACGACCAGTAACTATGGAATAAGTGTGAAAGGGGAAATAGATTTCTACGGGATCTTGACGGAGATTATTGAAGTCGAATTTCCAGGGATATTGAAGCTGAAATGCGTCCTCTTCAAATGTGAATGGTTCGATTCCGTCGTCAACAGAGGTGTTCGGTCTAACAAATTCGGTGTAGTTGATGTCAACGGTGGACGAAGGTACAACAAATTCGAGCCTTTCATCTTAGCTTCACAAGCAGACCAAGTTAGCTTCCTTCCATACCCTCGAATGAGAGATTCGGGTATAAATTGGTTAGCTGTGATCAAAGTTACACCTCGAGGACGAATTATCAGTGGAGAAGAACCACCATTGCAAGAAGAACAGATAAATGAAGTTGAGGAACCTGAACAAGAAATTGATGACATCCTTCTCATTGATCCGCGTAATCACGAGTACGAAGATCTTATCGACGATGCCACAGACGAAGCTGTTGAAGACGAGTTTAATGAAAATAATGATGTTTCTAGTGATGACGAGAATGTTGATGTATCCGATTGATGTATTTGATTTTATGTAGTTTGTTTTATGAATAAGATAATGTGGGAGTTTGATTTATGAATAAGGTAATGTGAAAGTTTATTTTAATTATGAATAAGGACTTGTGGTTTGGGGTTTGGAATATTTTATAAATAGGGTTTGAGGTGAAAGAATAGATTGAGGTTCAAGGGTAGATGGGTTTGGGGTTTGGAATATATGAAGTAGAAGATAAGGAAGATGGGGTTTGGAGTTTCGGATTTTAGGGATTTATACGTAATACTCGTTAATTCCTCGTAAGCCAAAATCGTCGTAAGGTTGTCGTAAGGCCACGAGGAGTTTACGACGAAATTAAAAAAAATAAAGAAAGCGGGGCACGCTAATTCCACGCAAGCCAAAATCGTCGTAAGGTTGTCGTAAGGCCACGAGGAGTTTACGACGAAATTAAAAAAATAAAGAAAGCGGGGCACGCTAATTCCACGTAAGACTCTCTGAGTGAATGAAAATAAGGAATTGTGGTTTGGAATGAAAATAAAGATATGGTTTGGAATATATAAAGTAGAAGATAAGGAATATGGGGGGGTTTGGGGTTTCGGGTTTCGGGTTTTAGGGATTTAAATGGAATACTCGTTAATTCCTCGTATGTTAACGTCGAACTTACGACGAATTCCTCGTAAATACCACGTAGGACAGATTCGTCGTAAATACCACGTAGGACAGATTCGTCGTAAATACCACGTAGGACAGATTCGTCGTAAATACCACGTAGGACAGATTCGTCGTAAATACCACGTAGGAGAGATTCGTCGTAAATACCACGTAAAGTAAATGATGAACGCGGCCCACTTTAATTCCACGTAGGACGGAATCGTCGTAAACACCTCGTAACCAAAATCGTCGTAAACACCTCGTACCGTAAAAACTAGAAAAAAAAAAGAAAAAGAAGAAATATACTGGATTTACATGTGGCAAGACTTCCAGCAATTATTTTACTTAAGTCTCACCAACATAAATTCCAATATCTTCTTCTCTTCCTTTTTTTTTCAAATTTTTATAATTTGAATAGGATTGGATTTGAGAGTATGAAGTGAGATAGGGTGTGATTTGGGAGTTTGGGTGTGGGTTGAGAAGGAGAGTTACGGGTATATTTATAGGGAAGCTTTCCTCGGTAATTCCACGTAAGCAAAATCGTCGTAACGTCCTCGTACCTAAAAAACACGGGCCTTTGTAATTCCTCGTAACTTCCTCGTATAATAAAACGCGGGCCTTTGTAATCTCTCGCTGTTTCGTCGTAAAAAAAAACACGGGCCTCTGTAATTCGTCGTAAAATTACGAGGAATTTGCGACAGAATGTAATCTTATATATACACCCCGAGCGCTCACTCTTTCTTTCCTCTCTACTTCCTCTCCACTTCCTCTCCACTTCCTCCCTGTTTCGTTGCAATGGTAAGCCTCTCTAATTCCTCTCTAATTTGGTTAGTTTAGGTAGATTAGGTGGTTAGTATAGGGAATTTAGATAATTTTACGGATCTTATGTTATTTAGTGTTGATTAGGTGGATAATGTTGAAAAATATACTGTTGACGGAAATTTAAAAAATTAAATTTTTTTCTCAGGTTCGAAAAGGTAGACTTACTGCCCATTACAGAGAGATGTTCGGTGAGCCAGGTAGTCACCAACCGACGACTCACATGCCGAGGCGGATGTAACGGCGAGGAGTGATGAATTCTACCGGGCGATTAACGACCCTTAGTTCTTTTTAATTTCGGTTCTTGTATTATGAATTCCAAACTTATTTATATATAAAATATTTTGGTTTTGATTTTTTTAGAATTTTAATTTTATTAATAATTTAAATAAATTTTTTAATTATAATTTTTTTTATTTCTGTAAAATAACGAAACGAAGTAATTTCGTAGCTATTTTGCGACTTCTTTACGTGGAAGCTTAACGAGGTTTTTACGAGGAAATGTTTACAAGGAAATGACGTGGAAAATTCACGTGGTCTTTACGAGGAAAGCTATCAAGATATTTACGTTTACTTTACGAGTATTTACTTTCGAGTTATTTACGTGGCTTTAACGAGGAATGGCTTTCGAGGTATTTACGAGGAAATTTAGCGACGTCCTTACGTGGAAACTTTACGTGGTCTTTACGACGAAATATTCTTCTTCGCTTTTACGACGAAATTATTTCCTCGCTACGTTACGACGAATTAGCGAGGATATATGCGTTACGACAAACGTATAACGACGAAACGGGTTTCCTCGCTAATTCCTCGTAACACTGCTTTTACGACGAAATCACGAGGAAAACTGCCCTCGTAAAACTTGTGTTTTCTTGTAGTGTTAAATCACTTAATTTTATGTATTGAAAAATCAGAAAGTTTATGAAACAGTTCCAAACAAAAAAAAAGTTTATAAATATCAAAACAATATGTTAGTCCTAATGACAAGACATCAAGCGACTATAATAGATAATTGAAAACAATCTTGGTAGAAAATGCTTCTCTTAAACCAAGCGGTGGTACCCTAGTGGCAATCTCTTGAAGCTTGGTGTGTACCCACATCAGTTATGAGTTCGATTCCCTCTGGAACTAAATTATTATCACTTGGCTAGTCTGGGCTTGGGTTTTGGCCCAAATGGTTTACATGGTGGATCGTAACAGATGCTCAGTTCACCCTCTGCATTAGTCGGAAGGTATTCCAAACTTGGGTTTGGCGGTGTAGTAGTCAGTTCACTCTGTAGCACCAAGTGTGTTCTTCTCGAAGCTGACTGGATCAGCCGATAGAGTTTATAAAAAAAATAAATAAACTTCTCCTAGAGACTGCAAAGTGTTTGCATTTGCATATGTTAACACGTATTTTGTTAAATGTATACACTACTAGTTCCAATGTTCATTTAGGGGACGTGTACCAAAGTGTTTCTGTTTGATGTCTCCTCAAGCTCTGGAGCCATCATGCCTGCCCTCTAGCTACTCAGCAGCATACACACAAGGGAGAGAATAACAGAAGAATCCTCTCTGGTGGTCTTCCAGTATCTGATTCTAATCTAACTAAAGATCAAAACAGCTCTAGCAAAGAAAACTCAGACGCAACCAAGCTATTTCCATCAATGGTTGTACTTGTGCTTGTTGATCCCCGAGAAGGCAGTGATGGAGACATCTATGATACAAAATCACTGTCCCGAGTTTTCATACTAGTTCTTATTGGCGGTGAGAAGTATGTGACCTACTCATGCGTTCTTCGACAACCGGAAGGCTTTCATCTTGTGACTATGAGCGGATATGACTTTGGAAGCTATATATAATTTATTAAATATTTTAACTAAAAAATTATAGTATAAAATTTGGCGGGCTATATAAATTATTTTTAAAATTTTTAGGTAATATGACGTGACGATTTTCATTTGCCTATATTTAGGACAGGCCCTAGATATTGATTGCCGCAAATCTGTAGTCCGTATATCATATATGAGTGCTATAGCCGAAGGGAGACCTATCTTAGCTAAAACATACATATTCCACTCTTGCAAGTAAGTCGAATCCAATAGCCCCAAATGAGTTTTTACTACACATATTGATGGTCCAAGATCGTTACTTTATAAGAGTGTAAACAGTAAATAAAGCATAAACATTATAAAAGTGTAGACCAAAGCTAACTTGTCCAACAAATAACTCAGGTTCTTTCATGTATCCTAGCAAACAAACCACCTTTCATTCTAAGTGTCATAGACAAGAGAATCTCAGGACGCTCCTTCTTCCCCGGAACCTCAACAACAAACCTGTCCAACACCGCAGCAACTATCGACTTCATCTGAATATAAGCCATCTCCTTACCTAAACACATCCTTGGTCCTGCATGAAACACCGGAAACTTGTAAGGATTCTCACCTCTAAACCCACCATTTGTTTCATCAATCCACCTCTCTGGATCAAACCTATCACAACCCTTCCCCCAAATACTCTCCATCCTCCCCATCGCGTACGCGTTGTAACTTATTCCCCAAGCTTTCCCTACAAATGTCCCATCAGGCAATACATTGTCCTCAACGCAACTCATTGTGTCCACTGGCACAGGAGGATATAACCTAAGAGACTCAGTTATAGCTGCGTGTAGATAGTTCATCAGTTTAAGCTCCTCAAACCCGTAAACTTCTCCGACACGTTTCCCTGTTCTTGCCCTGATCGAGTTCAGCTCTTGTCTGATCTTGTCTTCAACTTCTGGATGCTTAGAGAGCAACCAGAAGAACCAGCTCAAAGCAGAGGATGTCGTGTCTCGTCCCGCGAGGATGAAACTAATGACAATATCACGAAGCAGCTCCGGCGAACTCATCTCCTCGATGTTGATGAATCTTGAAAGCAAATCCTCGTTCGTGTTACTTGACCTAGCTTGATCATCAATCGTGTGACGCACGATATCGTCTGCGAATTTATGGACGGTCACGATTGATTCTCTCAGAACCTTCTCTGATCCTATGTCAAGTTTCTTCTTGATCTTCCATGAATACGAGACCACGGACTGAAACCGTTTCGAGATGATCGTCGCCGCCGTTTCGAAGGCTCTCATGAACTCTACACCGTCTGCTCCGTCGTCGCCGAGGCAAGCGGCATCGACGTTGAATGCTAACTTGCATATGTTATCGAACGCGAAGCGTTCCAATATATCTTGAAGGTCTATCGATTCTCCGGCGGTCGCCGCCGCGGCTAACACGGGAACAAGCCTAGATCGGAGAAAGTCTCAGCATCTGAGACTGAAAGTGAATTAGATTAGCTGAGATCGATATACCTGGTGTTGATTTCGACGGTGACGTTGGTCATAACGAAGTCACGGAGCGACCTAGTACTGAACTCGTAGCTCGCCGTCTTCCTCTGTTTCCACCACATCTCGCCGTCGGAGTTGAATATCCCACGGCCAAGAAAATCCTCAAGAAACGAGATGAACCGCTCGCCTTTAGGGAAGCTATCGAACTTCGTCTTGAGCATGAACTCGACGTTTGCTGGATTCGCCGTCATGACGAACTGTTGGTTCCCTGGTCGCCGGAAAACAGCTGTTTGTGTCGGACATCTGGACAGAGTCTCTACCGTCCAATCGAGGAAACGGTGACGGTTTTTCACCAGTCCAGGTATGCTGCCGACGATCGGGTAGGATTTGAAACCGATGTGTGAGGACGGTTGCCTTGGGAAGATGAAGAAGATGAAGATAGGGAGAGAGACAAGGAAGAGGATGATGATGATGAGAAACTCCATTTGTCTTCTTGTCTGAGCTGCCTTTTTCACTTAAGTTTCAAACCAAGTGTTTGTGGTGGTTGTGGGTAATCAATCAAATTGAATTGAAACAGAAAAAGGGAAAGACAAGTCATTTGATATACTATTTGGGGCTTTGGGCTTTTTAAAGGCTCAAAATAGCATGTTTGTTGGGTACAATTAGATCTACTCCAAACCAATATTCAATACCAAAGCTTAATTATAATTATGACCATATGAATTATGTACAACTCCAAAAACACACACATCCACATTAAACAAAACAAAAACAAAAACAGTAGATATGACTACTATTCATTCATGCTTGCTAATCTCTTTACTTTTGTCCCTATGAGGTCTGGACGCACATATTCGGAACCAAAGAACCGAAACAAACCGAACCGAAAGGAGGTTCTGTTTGGTTTGCATTTGGATCCTTTCAATTATCTGCACGGATCTTATATCTCTATAACCAAAAACCAAAACTAAATGTGGACCTAACCAGAACCGAACCAAGAACTAAATGGGTACTCAAACTTCTATATATAATTTATATACTTATAAATATTAATTATATTTATTTGTTAAATAATCAAATAATTTTAAAATATTTTTTTTAAATCATAATTACTAAAAATGAGTTACCATATACTTTTTATCTAGAATATTTAAAATTTTCTGAATTATTCAAATTTTATTTGAAAATTTAAAAAATCTGATATTTAATCCGAAAAACCTTAATTTCTGATTTTTTAATCCAACTTAACCGAAAATCAGAACCGAATGGGATTCAGAATCATCTCAGATGTTAGGTGGTTCCTAAAACTGCTACCCAACCGAACCGAGAACTGTAAAAACCAAAAAGAACCAAACCAAAAAATTTTAATGTCCGATCATAAACCTCTAGAATCAAAGAACCAAAAAATTAAAACATAACCGGAACCGGAACAAAAAACTGAATTCCCTTGGCTAGTCCCTATAATAGAACTTAAGTTGAATGGTGCCTCAAGACTATTTACTAGGATTTTTCTTACAATTGTATTATATATATTGTTATTATGTATATCAAAATTGTAAATTACGCAGCTAAATAGAGAAGTCTCCTTCAACTTTTATAGAAAATCTAATCAACACCTTGGTGTTGAATATTGCTTGAAGTAGTTTTTGGTTTTAGTTTTAGATGTTTAGATTTTTTGTTTTTGTTTTTGTTTTCGATTTTCATATTTTGGTTTTAAATTTTTAGAGTAAGATTTTTGTTTTTGGTTTGGCTGTATTTTTTTTTTTAAATATAACGAATATATTATTATAATAATACAACAAAAAATAGCAATAAAATATTTAGAAGTTACCATTAAAATTATCACATAGTTAATTTTCTTTAAAAATAAAATATACATTAACATTTTTAAATTATTATATTTTAAAAAACTTATATTTATTATACTAAAATATAAATCATCTGTAAATTATAAAAATTGAAAATACTTACATTCATAAAATTATTTATAAAATTTTATTGTATAAACTATTTTTAACTTTTAGAATTTGAATGTCAATTTTTATTTTCAAAAATAGTATTCTATATTGTATTAATAAAACAAATTATATGTTATGTTTTTTAGTTATTGTTTAATGTGTGTAATAATTATTTTAAAAAAATTCAATAATTTTATTTATAGAAATTAATAGATAATCTTTTTTACAATGATTTAATATTATACATAAATATGAAAATTTATTTTACAGATATTAATCACAAATAAATTATTTCACATTATTGTTCAAATGATATCTTGTACAAAAACTTGTAATGGAATTTTAATCTTGGGGAATTTACCCAAAATGACCTAAAATTTGATTTTAAATGCAAGTAAATTCCAACTTCAATCAAATGCAAAAGTAACCTAAAAAGATTATTGAAATTACAATGAGCCCCTTATGACCAAACAAATAACCATTATGCATTTTTATGAATATAACCCCTGAAGTCTTATGTGGTTTCCTAAGTCTTATGTGAGAAGAATTCCTCGAAGTCTTTTTATGTGGTAGATTTTAAAAATAATTTATAAATTTTATTTTTTAAAAAAATTATGAGAGAAAATTGAAATCATTTAACTATAAACATTTGTAAATGATATAAATTAAGATCTAGTGAAATTAATCTATTTTCAACATCGATGAGTGAATGTAGATTAAATCATGATATTCTTTGGTTTAGGTTTTGGTAACATATGTTATAGTATTGTTTGTATTTTTTGGGTTAGGTTTCCGAATTTTAACTTTTTTTTTGAATTTTTTTTTACCTATATGTGGTTAGTTTTGTATATATTAAACACTTTAAAAGTTAATTTTAAGTTTAATGAAGTGTTTGTTTTTGTTTAGTTAGTTATCTAATTTTAGGGTTTAGGTGACTTAAGTCTTCTGACAAATAATACGCTAGAAAAGACTTATAGGAAAGTCTGTTGGGCAAATAATAAATTTAAGAAGACTTCTAATATATAATACACCAGAAAACTTCTTATGGCGGAGTCTTCTCCTATATCTTCTATTTCAAAATAGATCTGGCAGTCTTCCACAAAGTCTCAAAAACCTGAAACCTGAGCATGAGGACTATCAAAGTTTATAATGTGTATGTCAAGTGAAATCCAAACTTATCTATGTGGACAAATGGTCTCTAAATCTAAGTGTAATAGTTTTGTTTATGGTTTGTTTTGTGATTTGTATGTGTACTTTTTTAGTTGTGGATTCTTTTGTAAATTTGAAAGATGTTAGTGAAATTGTTTTGGTAAATATGTTCATGTCTACAATATTATCTTGCCAAAAGTACTTGACATTACTGAAGTTTTTGATACAACTTCAGTAGCAAAACACAATAACACAAAACTTTAATCAAATTTACTAAAATTAATGGACAAGACTATAAAAAAAACAAAGTCAAATTCACAAAAGATCAAACATTAAATAAGTTCAAACATATAACATTTTCATTAGAAGCCTTTGGAAGACTTAAATTTTAAGCGAGAATTTAAAATATAAACATTAAGCTGAAAATTAAAATTTTAGCAGGAAACTTAAATTTTAAGTGAAAATAACTAAAACCACATTTGAATTTTATGAAACATAAAAATATACACCGAATAATATAATAAAAAAATATGAAAGTATAACTTCTAAAATTTAATTAATGTATATACATTAAAATCAACTATTTTCTTATTTTATAAATAAAAATACTCAAAGTTAAAAAAAATCTAAAAGATGAAACTTTTTGTAATTTAATAATTCAATAAATTAAAAAATACCATAGTCCTAACATTATTAATTTATAGAAGCTTTATGGTATAATTATGTAAAATAAATAGTCTAATAGTTTGATAATGTTTTGGAATATTCCTTAAATAAGTTTAGTTTCTGGATGTTTTTAATTAATAATGATTCACTAAAATTATAGAGTAACATGACTTTTGTAAATAACTCCAAAAACAAAGAAACAATCATATGAATGATTTTGATTTAATAGTATAGATTTTAGAATCTGAATCTAACGATTTATGTTAACAAGTTCTTTTAGGACTTGAATCCAACTGTCTTGGATTCTCCCAGATTTCTGAAGAACATTTTTATTTTTACACCTGCATTGGTAAAGGATAAAGTAAGAGTATCAAACTAACCTCAATTTTTTAATATCGCATAATCATTTTCTTCCTACATTCAATAGTGTATATTTACATCCATCATTTATCTTTTTAATTCTACTAACATAAGATCTCTACTTCAATTATTTGAAAGATAAGTTCGACATGATTGCCCAAATTATTGGACACCTAAAAGAGTCATAGATGTTTATGCTATTCTCAGATATTTATGTTTTTGAATGTATTCTTTGACCAAAGCACTTTTGGATGCTTTTCGATTGATCATCTGCAACAGTGAAATTGACAAATTGGTTTTCATAATACATTTTTAGAAGAATGGAGGTTTACTTTTGAAGTGTTTTCTTAACACACGCATGCATCTTTCTACTCTATAATCAACATAACCTCTACGTTACATGACAATACCTCAACACATCCATTAGATATTTCATTAATGTATAACTCCAACATCAGGACCAAATTTGACGAGTAATGTTTTTAATCTATCGAGTACTTTGAGAGTTGATTTCCTTTTTCTAATCGAGTGGTACCTTATCGATGTGTATGTATTTTAGACCACTAGAAATTTATGTTTTCTGACGATCAGGTTATCTAAATCAAAATATAAATGTTTTGGAGATGAGAAATGATATACTATAACTTGTTATGGGCACAAACCAATATCAAAGATCTAATATATCTTCAACTCCTTTCTATCTAAATAAAAGGATCATATTATTTATATAATAAAAGATGGAGAAAAAGTTCGAGAACATACATCTTTTTCTAAAGTTTGAGAATGTGTATTGCTAGCGAAACGCTACGCATTTAAAATTTCAAAGCTAGAAGTTTAAAGGGTAAGGGCAAGCGCCTTGTTTAGTCGGAGAAGACGCACAAGAAGACAACGGAGAAGAGGATGATTGATGTTAGGAGTTTTCAAGGCTCCTAAGACAAATGTTGTAGTATAAATGATTGTCGAACCAGTTCTGAGGGATATCAAAGCACTGAGAATGCAAGTACTCACTTAATCTAAGTGCAACCAATGATTTAGATGGGTTTTAAACTACTACTAAACTAGAAAGCAATAACAGAATGATACTTTCTTGACTAAGGGAAAAGAGAACTCATGGGCATAGGGATTAGACCTTGGGTGATCAAGTATCGAACTAAGGATGGCAAATGATCAATCAAACTATCAACCTTAAGCCTAGACACAATTCTAAGCAAGCTCTATGTCTAGATGAATGCTCATTTGCTAACATATCTCAAACATCAAATGTCTTTGGTTGAATAATATGAAAGCAATCATTACTAACAAGTCTATTAGCTATCTTAGCATCTTTAACAACAAATGTCTTTGGCAAAGTATACTAAAAGCCTAGGAGAGTTGTCTCGGGCATTTCATCGAACACCTTTCGGGTGAGAAATGCCTAAGGATCAACAACTGAGTGGCCAACTCAGAAGATGCATTATGATTACTCTACTAGCAAGGAAATATGAATGATCTACACTAAAACATCCTAGCTCTAACCTAATCACCCTTAATCTCCCTAACCCATGAATTCAAAAGGTGATTACTCACTAATCTCCATGATTCCTCTTAAACCCATATTGGATTTCAGATTAATCATGTAAAGAAATAGATAAGAAATCAACAAGAACACAAGAACATAACAATCAAAATCCAAAAGATGAACTTCTCAAGAGAGTTCTTGTGTCTTTCTCAATAGATCCAAAGATAAAAGATAATCTGCCACTGGTGGCTACAAAAGATGTTTAAAACATAGGTTTTTCCAAGTGCAAAACGTGCATAATGAAATGACCAAAAGGCCCTTAAGTAAAATAGAAATCGAGCAGATAATAGGCGCGGAGCGACCTCGGCTCGTCGCTCCGACAAGTCGCTCCAGGCTTCGGGAGCGACCTCGCTGGGTCGCTGCGAGAGGTCGCTCCGAGAGCGATTTCTTGTCTCCGGGAACCAAGATGGCGAGCGACTTCTCCCTGTCGCTCTGGACAGGTCGCTCCAAGCTTCGGGAGCGACCTCGCTGGGTCGCTGCGAGAGGTCGCTCCGAGAGCGAGTTGTGTGTCTCCGGACGTGAAAACGCGAGCGACTTTGTGCAGTCGCTCCAACGGGTCGCTCTGGATCGGGAGCGACTTTGGTAGGTCGCTCTGAGAGGTCGCTCCAGGGTCATCTAAGACTGTTCAGAGTAATGAGAACGCGAGCGACTTCATGGCGTCGCTTTAGGAAGGTCGCTCTGAGAAGTGGGACACAGCGACTTCGTGATGTCGCTCCGGGAGGTCGCTCCCATGCTCGGTTCGTTCAATGGTCACCTTTTCACCTCTTTTGAGCTCCAAATAGCCTCATGTGGTATTCCAGTACCTAATAGAGACTCATGTATGCAAAATGCAACCTAAACATGTCTGAAACCTAATCTATATGATGAAAATGCTCATGGATGAATGGATAAAACAATGCAAATATGCAAGATATCAACTCCCCCAAACTTGTTCTTTTACTTGTCCACAAGTGAACTTTCTAGAACTCATAGGGAGAGAGGTTGAAGGAGGGAGCACATAGCCAAAAGAAACACAACTAGCACACTCTCTTATTACACTCTAGCTTCTCTAGGCCTATCTTAACTCTTTTTGTTCTTACACTCATCATCAAGCATCCACACATTCAAATCAACCAACTCTCACATTCATTAAGCACAAAACATCAGGTGAATTCTTGCAAATGGTCAGTTGGTCCAAGTCATTTGGTTGGGTAAGGGAAGGCTTTTATTCAAGTGATTCAAGAGGTTCAAAACATATGATCTTTAAGGTGGTTTACTCTCAAAACAAGTAGCCTTGACATTGCACATAATATATCTAAGAAAGGGACCAACTCATGCATACAATGCTCAATCTCCATTGTTCTACCCTTTTCCCAAACATACAATTACACAATCATTCCCAAATGTCAAACCCAACTCACATCTCTCACCAAAAGATCCTAAGAACTTTAACTCCTTCTCTTTGAAATCTACAAGGGATTTTTTCACAACCTCAAAATTTCTTAGCTCCTAACAACTTTGCTAGCCCCTTTTTCTTTTCTTTTTTTTTTTTCTTTTCTCTTTTTTTTTTTTTTTTTCTTTTTTTTTTTTTTTTTTTTTATTTTTTTAGGCTGGGGGCCAAGACTTTCAAAACTTGAGCTAGAGGCTTCTCTACTTATCCCAATAAAACAATTCACTTAAGCACAAAGAGTCTATTCTTTTCCTTTTTCATTTCTCCCAAATCATAATCACAACACTCACCCCCCACCTATAGCTAGACAATAGAGTGCCCAATCTAGCAAGAATGAAGATCAAGCATTGTCGTTCCCGATACTCTCAACATTATGCGCATGTAAGACTTTCCGAAGAAGGCCTCACTCATCAAACAATGAAAGCTTAAAAGGAGGGAAAGGTTTTGGGAGTGGTCTACCACTAGAGTTTGTCAAAAAAGATTGGCATAAAAGATGTGACAACTCAAGTGTGTATAGCCATGACTCAGTACACAAGGGACCATGAGCAAGAAGCATTAAGTTCGTTCAGTTCAAATAAGGTTGTAGTTGGCTTCAAAGACTGAGTTTCAGCAATCAACAAGTTTCAGGAAGAGTTTTCAAGGCTCGAAACATACAAGTCTTTTTGAGAGGTGCAAAAGCTACTCAGGTGCAACGTAGTGTTCTTTACAAGGCATTTAAAATCATTGCTCCCAATGCAAGTGAATGCAACCTATATGCTCTAGACTCTCCTAAAAATGCAAATGATGCAAACTAAATGATTAATTTTTTTTTTTTATCTATGCAAATAGGTATGCCATGCATGACTCAATGAATCAACATCAAAGCAAACATGATCAAATACTTGGTACCTCCCCCAAACTTGAGTTACACAGTCTCTGTGTCGTCAAGTAGAGAGAGATACCGAAAAGAAGACTAATATGCAAAAATGAAATGGTATATACAAAGGAGTGTGGTGGGTTACCTTCTATAGGGAATGAGTAGAGGGAGATGCTCCCTCCTCGTCGTCCTCAGGTGGTAACTCTTCAAGGTGCTCATCAGCAGGAGTGCCCATCTCTTCAATGTAGAAGGCTTGCCCGAACACAGTTGGTTTCCTCATTTTCCCCTTGATGTCAAAGTGGAGGATGTTCTCTTTACCAAAATGGAGATCAATCGTGCCCTCCTTCACATTAACAATAGCTCCTGCTGTAGCTAAGAATGGCCTTCCTAGAATCAATGGATCTTGAGCCTCCTCACCCATCTCAAGCACCACAAAATCTGTAGGTATCTCATACCTTCCAATCTTCACAGGGAGGTCCTCTAAGATGCCCACAGGGTACTTCACTGAACGATCAGCTAACACCAGAGAGAGTCTACACTTCTTGTACTGAGTGAATCCAAGCTTCTTTGCAACAGACAAAGGCATCAAGCTGACACTAGCTCCCAAATCGCAGAGACTTTTCTCAAATACCATAGGTCCAAGAGCACAAGGTAGTGTGAAGCTTCCTGGATCCTCTAATTTCTCTGGAACATCAAGCCTCTGGATGATGGCATTGCACTCATGGGTAAGAATCATCATGCCTTCCATCTCCTTCTTCTTTGCAGCTACAACATCTTTCAGGAAATTGTTGTATTGAGGAATCAACATGAAAGCATCGATGATGGGCATTGCAACCTGAGCTTCACTCATTTGCTTCTCAAACAGAGCCTTGTACTTCTCTAGCAGCTGCTTCTTGAATCTACCAGGGAATGGAAGTTTGGGTTCATAGGGAGGAGGAACA
Organism: Brassica rapa; assembly: GCF_000309985.2. NCBI lineage: Eukaryota > Viridiplantae > Streptophyta > Magnoliopsida > Brassicales > Brassicaceae > Brassica > Brassica rapa. The sequence goes on along the minus strand of NC_024801.2, from coordinate 18,097,737 downwards.
AAAGAACTTTCACTTGCTGGAGTAACAACTTCACCATCCTTTACTGTCTTCTTCTCCTCTCCAACCTTTCCTTTACCTTTGGCTTCCACTATCTTCTCCAAGATCTCGTCATTGATCTTCTCATCAACAATCACCACTTCATCATCTATGTTGATGGCAACCCCCTCACCTAGTTTCTCAGCATCCTTGGTGAGGGTTCTAGGAGGTAACTGCTTACCACTCCTAAGGGTGATAGCTTTGGCCTCCTTGGGATTTTGGTCAGACTTTCCAGGTAGAGATCCTTGCTGGCGATTCTGGTGAGTGTTCATGGAAGCAAATTGATTCTCTAAATTCCTGACTGTAGAAGCAAGGTGTGAGAATTTGTTGTTGAGCTCATTGTAGCTCCCATCAATCTTGGAATGAAGGTTCTTCAACTCATAACCAACTTGCTTCTCACTTCTAGTCTGAGACTCCAAGATTTGCTTCAGTAAGGTATCAGTGCTGCTCTCTTGAGGAGCAGAGGAACCAGACGAGGGGTTTTGCTGAGGCTGATAGCTGCCTTGCTGGTTGTTTCTTGGCGGATAGCCACTCTGTTGGTTGTTTGGGTAGGATTTCTGTTGGTAGTTGTTGTACTGAAAGTTGGGCTCCTTTTTGTACCAGCTACCATTGTTGTTGATGAAACACAACTCCTCTTGACCTTCCAACCCTCAACCTCATTGACAGCAAGTGGATCTTCCTGCTTGGAGTTACCAACAAACTTCAGCTGCTCTTGGGTGGCTTTTTCAGCAATGAGTAGATCGATCTTGTCTTCCAAAGCTTTGATCTCTTTCCTCGTCTGCTTATCATCTGTTCTACTGCCTCTGTCGTGGTCTCCACTGTAGACTGCATCACTCTTTACCATGTTGTCAACCAACTCTTCTGCATCCTCCTCAGTTCTCCCCAAGAAGAACCCATTGCTAGCTGTATCCAGTCTGGCTCTGTACTTAGGAAGAGCACCACGGTAGAATGTGCTCAGTAAGCTCTCCTTAGAAAAGCCATGGTGTGGGCATTGAGCTTGGTAGCCCTTGAATCTCTCCCAGGCTTCACTGAAGCCTTCCAAGTTCTTCTGTTGAAAGCTGGAAATCTCGTTTCTCAGCTTAGCAGTTCTTGAAGTAGAGAAGAACTTCTCCAAGAATGCTTTCTTGCAGTCATCCCAAGTAGTGATGGAGTCACTGGGTAGAGACTTCTCCCACTGACGTGCCTTATCCCCCAAAGAGAAAGGGAATAGCTTGAGCTTTAAGGCATCTTCGGACACACCATTGGTTTTTGACAACCCACAGTAGCTGTCGAACCTGTCCAAGTGATCAAATGGATCCTCTAGAGCCAAGCCATGATACTTGTTGTTCTCGATCACGTTGAGGAGTCCTGATTTGATCTCAAAGTTGTTGGCTGCCACAGCGGGTGCTCGGATTCCCAATCTATGACCATGAATGTTGGGGCGGTCGTAAGTGCCAATGGGTCGAGCTGCTCGCTGTTGGTTTTGAGGTATGTCTCCCATATCAGTGTTCAGTCTCTGCAATTGAGCCTGTAGCTCTTCTTCTCTTCTATTTCTAGCACACTCTCTCTCTAAAGCTCTGATGTCTGCAGCTATTGGAACTAGGTTTGATGGACCCCTGCTCCTCAAGTTCATACACCTGTAGATTAAAGGGAGGTGAAGAAAGAGAATCAGTAACAAAAGAAAATAAAAATGACTTAGTCTCAAGCAAGTGACTAAATCTCAATGTTCAAATCTACTCAGAATTTGGCAACGGCGCCAATTTGATGTTAGGAGTTTTCAAGGCTCCTAAGACAAATGTTGTAGTATAAATGATTGTCGAACCAGTTCTGAGGGATATCAAAGCACTGAGAATGCAAGTACTCACTTAATCTAAGTGCAACCAATGATTTAGATGGGTTTTAAACTACTACTAAACTAGAAAGCAATAACAGAATGATACTTTCTTGACTAAGGGAAAAGAGAACTCATGGGCATAGGGATTAGACCTTGGGTGATCAAGTATCGAACTAAGGATGGCAAATGATCAATCAAACTATCAACCTTAAGCCTAGACACAATTCTAAGCAAGCTCTATGTCTAGATGAATGCTCATTTGCTAACATATCTCAAACATCAAATGTCTTTGGTTGAATAATATGAAAGCAATCATTACTAACAAGTCTATTAGCTATCTTAGCATCTTTAACAACAAATGTCTTTGGCAAAGTATACTAAAAGCCTAGGAGAGTTGTCTCGGGCATTTCATCGAACACCTTTCGGGTGAGAAATGCCTAAGGATCAACAACTGAGTGGCCAACTCAGAAGATGCATTATGATTACTCTACTAGCAAGGAAATATGAATGATCTACACTAAAACATCCTAGCTCTAACCTAATCACCCTTAATCTCCCTAACCCATGAATTCAAAAGGTGATTACTCACTAATCTCCATGATTCCTCTTAAACCCATATTGGATTTCAGATTAATCATGTAAAGAAATAGATAAGAAATCAACAAGAACACAAGAACATAACAATCAAAATCCAAAAGATGAACTTCTCAAGAGAGTTCTTGTGTCTTTCTCAATAGATCCAAAGATAAAAGATAATCTGCCACTGGTGGCTACAAAAGATGTTTAAAACATAGGTTTTTCCAAGTGCAAAACGTGCATAATGAAATGACCAAAAGGCCCTTAAGTAAAATAGAAATCGAGCAGATAATAGGCGCGGAGCGACCTCGGCTCGTCGCTCCGACAAGTCGCTCCAGGCTTCGGGAGCGACCTCGCTGGGTCGCTGCGAGAGGTCGCTCCGAGAGCGATTTCTTGTCTCCGGGAACCAAGATGGCGAGCGACTTCTCCCTGTCGCTCTGGACATGTCGCTCCAAGCTTCGGGAGCGACCTCGCTGGGTCGCTGCGAGAGGTCGCTCCGAGAGCGAGTTGTGTGTCTCCGGACGTGAAAACGCGAGCGACTTTGTGCAGTCGCTCCAACGGGTCGCTCTGGATCGGGAGCGACTTTGGTAGGTCGCTCTGAGAGGTCGCTCCAGGGTCATCTAAGACTGTTCGGAGTAATGAGAACGCGAGCGACTTCATGGCGTAGCTTTAGGAAGGTCGCTCTGAGAAGTGGGACACAGCGACTTCGTGATGTCGCTCCGGGAGGTCGCTCCCATGCTCGGTTCGTTCAATGGTCACCTTTTCACCTCTTTTGAGCTCCAAATAGCCTCATGTGGTATTCCAGTACCTAATAGAGACTCATGTATGCAAAATGCAACCTAAACATGTCTGAAACCTAATCTATATGATGAAAATGCTCATGGATGAATGGATAAAACAATGCAAATATGCAAGATATCAATGATGGATAGTTTTTCTTCTTTCTTTTGCTAAAAATTGTTGGTTACTGAATAATAATACAAAAATATATTTAGTAGTAGCAATAACATAGTGTTGATACTCTCGCACAATGTAGAATTGTCTAATATCCAAATTTAACACTCAGAAGACACTCATAGGAATAGTTTTCTAGGTTAAAAGTTAATATATATTCCTCTTTCTATCTCGTTTTCTTGTAAATATTTAATTTTATATATGAATCATTAGGATACTTTTTTTTTGCAACTGAATCATTAGGATACTAATTTCTCTATGTTCCAAGATCTTCTGATATACCCACAAGGCACTAGCTATATATATAATATGAATGATTCACTCTTTCATCGAATTGATTTGGAGAGAATGAGTTTGGCAAAAATCTTCCCTAACTTTGTAAAATATCCAAAACTCACTTAAAGTGAAATTATTAATGGATATTCTAGAGAAGGTAATGGATCATGCCCAACTTGCATGATTTTATTTTAATTTTAAAATTAATAAAGTGCGAGCAACATAACAACGAACCCCAACTAAAAAAGACAAAAAAAAAAAACTCAAAATCAATTAATTACTGAGATGTGCAGATCTTTTATTCAAAATAGTATATTGATATTGTGCTCTACGGTCCATGCGGATTAATATCTATAAACGCACTCAGTATATACATTTTTATTGACAATTACATATGGCTTGATTAGTTTTAGTTTCGGTTAATTTTTCCAATTGTCATATTAAAGCAAATATATATTTTAAGACTGATAACAAAGTTGTGACTCATATGAAGCAGAATAGCCAAATGTTCTTGTTTATTAAATTAGTGCATATATAGATAGCTATATACTATATTAGCTAATTAGCAATTGAACTTTCTCTGTGTTTGTGTTTATGTTAACGTTAATTGCATCAGCATTCACGTTGCGACTCCAATTATCACATCCCTATGGATATGGTTAGTGCCACCACAAAACAAAACCACTCACTTCAAAGCATTTTGCAACATCAACAGATATTATTTCATCTGCGGATCCCACAGACAACGTAAGCTTGGGCCCAACTCTATTTCTACTGTCACTTGTAAATTGTAATACACTCCGTCCACTTGTGTTTGGTGCGCTGCTTTCCCTAAAGCCCCAATGTCAGAATAATTATAATGTGATATTGGAGGGGGTTGTGTGTGTTCACTCTGATCGTTACATGTTCATTTCGCATCAGTTTATTATATATTCATTTTATATCCTTTTCACATCATGTACATCTTAAAATAAATAATCTCAAATATTAAAAGTATTATACATGCAAAACAACTTAATATTTATTTTATATCCTTTTTAGTCAAAAATTAATATTAGCATGATTATCGTGTTAATATTTCGAAATGCTATATACTATATTCACCTTAATTGGTAACATTGTAAAAATAGAGGGACCATGGACCTATGTATTCATAAATTGACAAAAAAATTCACCTTAATCCTCCTCCCGGGAAAAAAAAAAAGAAATTACAGATAGAACGGAATAATAAATACGAACGCCATTGTAAAAATTATATAAATAATAATAATTATCAGAAAAGAAACAAAAGGGCATTTGAACTCATCCGAATATGATGCTCTATAAATACAAAGAACCTTTCACCACTTTGCTCGTAGGAAGAGCTCAAGCCACAGCCCCCACAAGTGGTGTCTCACCTCCATTGCAATATAAATTTTTGAATCGATATATCATTTAAACAGAGATTTTAAATATGGTGTTAAAGATGGCGGAATCAGCCAAGCCCTACTTTGCAATGATATGCCTCCAATTCGGATACGCTGGCATGAACCTCGTGACCAAGGTTGTGCTCGACCGCGGCATCAGCCATTTCGTCCTTGTGGCTTATCGCAATGCCTTTGCCACGGCCGCCATCGCACCTTTCGCCCTCCTCTCCGAGAGGTAACATATCTATATTACATACAAAGTTCGATCCTCATCGGATACTTAAGCATTTAAATGAGACTGACAAAAGTCAAAAGTTATTTTTATTTGGATGTTCTAGGAAAGTGAGGCCGAAGATGACGTTCCCAATATTCATGCAAATATTTGTACTAGGTCTTCTTGGGTTAGTCTTTTTTCTTTTGAATCATTTTTCAAGACATTTGCTTGACATGCATATAATACATTTTTATTTTGTGGATTCTTTAAAACAGACCTGTGATCGATCAGAACCTATATTATGCTGGTCTTAAACTCACTTCACCAACTTTTGCCGGCGCGGTCACCAACATCATGCCCGCTTTGACCTTTATCATTTCCATAATTTGCAGGTAGCTAAATATAAAGCATAATCTTAAAATTAATTATATATGATGGTAAACATAATAGGTTCATTGATAAAATATGGTACGTTGATAACAATCAATGGTTCAAATGTTTTGGTGATAAAAAAGGATGGAGAAGGTGGAGATGAGAAAAGTAAGATTCCAAGCAAAAGTGGTGGGGACATTAGTGATAGTAGTTGGAGCCATGTTGATGATTTTAATCAAAAGCCCTTTTATCAACCTTCTCCGGTCTCACCTCATCGGTGATGCTTCGTTGTCGGTCGGGGAGGACTACCTCAAGGCCACCGTCTTCTTCCTCATCGCCTCGTTTTCTTGGGCTTCCTTCTTCGTTCTTCAGGTAATTATTTTTTCAAGGTGACACAAGTAGAGAAATTATCTAAATATTTTTGTTATAAAAAGAAAATATATGCGAGTTTAATTTGCGCTATGTTTGATTAACATTTTTCCTAACGAGTTAGGAAATTTATTTCTTTAGGCGGCTACGTTGAAGAGATACTCATCTCACGGTTCTTTATCGACGATGGTGTGCTTCATGGGAACGTTACAGTCCACAGCCCTAACGTTTGTGATGGAACCAAACCTTTATGCATGGAACATTGGCTTTGACATGAACCTTCTTGCCTCTGTTTACGCGGTTCGTCCTTCTTCATGGTTACATATATAAGTTTGTTTAAAATTATAATACGTTTTGAGAAATAATTGTAATACTTAGTTATGTAATTTGTGAATGTGTACTTTTATAGGGTATAATGTCGTCTAGCATAGCGTACTACGTTCAAGGGATGATGACGAAGCAAAAAAGCGTTGTCTTTGTCACTGCTTTTAACCCTCTTTCTGTCATAATCGGATCCATCATTGGCTTACTTATCCTCGGCCAAAGATTATACCTTGGCGGGTAAGCATGAATTTTGACCAATTAGATCACATGGCTCCATCCTCGTATGTGTCTAAACCTCTACTATTTTTTGTTATTCATTTCTAAAATCTCAGGGTTCTTGGAATGGCGATGATAATGGTGGGAGTCTGTGCGGTTCTGTGGGGAAAGGAAGGGGATGAAGAAGAGAATAGTGAAGAGAAGTTTCTAGTAGTTGTCAAATGTTGTAAAGGCTTCAGAAACAATAGTCTCTCGATGCCAAGAATTAATGAGGTAGATGTTGAAATGCAATCTACTGGGAGCTATGATGGTGGTGGGTTGGTTGTAGTCTTGTAGGTAGAAAAAATGTTCACGAGCTTTAATTAGATACTGGAACTTGAGTGGTTGATTTAAACGTAAATTCATAAACCCCTGGTTTAATAAAAATATCTCATATATGTTTTTTATGTTTTCTAATTTACATATAGGGTAAAATATATTATTTTATAATATAGATGTTTGATAATAATTTTTTTTATTTGTGCATAATATTATATTAAAAAAATTATAATTTGATGTAATTGTACTATTCATATATTAATCTGTTGTTTATTTGTTAATTTATTTTAAAATGAAACTACATACTAAATTTTTTAATTTTTGCATTAGTTTTCTAAGAATTATTGTTAATTTTATGATATATTTTTTTCTTGAAAATTGAACTCTCGAAATTTTTATATTGACTAAATTAAATAGAGTTTAAAAAGTGTTTTATATAATATATAGTTATATACTGTATATTTCAGTTTGTGTTTTTATTTTCACCATAAAGAAACAACAACTTTTATAATTAATTAATTTAAATTGATTTTAAATAAATTGATTTTAAATGCAGTGGCAGAATCTGTAAATAAAAAAATACAAAAATGAACTCTTTAATTATTGTAAATGCAATGACTAAATATGTAAATTAAAAAAGTAGTTAATCTGCTATTCATGTTTCCAAACAATTATTATTTTAATTGTTATCCATGTTTCCAAACAGTACTAAAAGATACTTCAATTTTAATAATATAGATATACATGTTTCCAAACAGTACCAAAATGTATTTCAGTTTTAATAATATAGACTAGATTTCCACCCGCACAACCGTGCGGGAATATATTTTCACATTTATATATATATAGATCTTTGTTTTACATAATTACTATATATTTTTAATGTTACTCACATATTTAAATCATATATATGTTGTTTATTATATATTTGTCCTATTGAATTTATGTTTGATTACTAAACTAAATTTTTTAATGCATGAAACAACGTATATGAAAACAATTTTGTATTTAATTTATTATAATCATGATCCGTAACTCAAATCGCTAGATTTTTTTAGTAATTTTTAATGTTTATTAATTTTATATAATAAATTACTGTATATTAAAAAGTTTAAGATAAGATAAATTATATATGTATTATATAGTTTACTAATATTAACTCGTTCAACTAATATATTATATTTTTAGCATAAATATTTAATATTTATGAAAATAAAATATGTTAACTTATCAATTTAAAATAATTTTATCATATTTTGTTCAATATAACGTTTTTATTTTAAAATGATAAATATTATTATAAAATTGATAAAATAGGATATACTTTTATTCTTTTGGTAACATTTCAATATTTCATTACTAATTACAAAATTAGTTAAAAATATTTATATTCAATTGATGACAATAAAGATCTTATTATAATCTTTTTCAAGAGATTTTTTAGAATTTTAAATTTTTTTTAAAAAAATTAAAAGATATAAAATATATTATGATTAAAGTAGTTAAAAATATTATATATATTAGCATTAGTGATATACATTTAATAGAAAATTTAAATGATGGTCCAAATAAAAATATCATTCATCAAAAAATCATAATTTTTATTTTATTAGAAAACAAATTTGAAAAAATTAAAGTAGAAATAAATATTATTTCTAACAGAATCTTTAAAAATTATTAGTAAATGTATTTTTAAAATTAATTAATTTATTGTTATTTAAATTTTCGTTTATAAACCAAAACTATATTCAATTTTAATTTCTAATTATATTTTATGATAATTTAAATTAAAACTAACTAATTTTCAAAAGTAAATTTAAAAAGATTCTCAGAAGATTTTCAAAAGATTTTGTTAGAACATTTTAAATATATTCATTTGTATTTCAAATAAAAAGATAAAGATATTAAAAGATATGATAATGAACTTATGTAAAATATGATGTTTTCTAGGAATGGTCCAAATTAAAAAAAATCACACATGAAAAAAAGTCATGATTTCTGTTTTAATATATTAGATTTTAAGTCTTCTTTTCTTTTGTTCGATAGAGGATCAACTTTTTCTTTGTACTATATATCATGCTCCAACCTTTTGCTTTTAGGCTTTATAATCTTCTTATTTAGCAGGGAAATAATGATTATATGTATGTTTCAAATCTTTCGACCAATCAGACTAATAATCTCGTTCAATCCAGTTGACCATCCCAGTATGATTCAAATGAGTTACTATTGAGGTGACAGAGAGTTTGTAATGGAAATGATTCTACATATTCTCATAAGAATAAAAAATTTCTTGCTCAAGTCATAAGAATAAACATACATTTATATGATGAGGTTACGGCAATGAGCCACGATGAGTCTACCTCTCAGGAAATGGTGTTGCAGTCGTGGAGATCAAAGCGGCTCCTTCACTCATATGCAGGTCCGGTCCTGAGCATAGAAAAAATAACCGGTCATCACAAATAAATATGGGCAACACTCTTTTTCTTTTTAAACACAACTTCCATTCATGAAATAAACTTTACACTCATGTAGGTCCATGGTCCGCTGAAACAAAATGTATGCTGTTTAGAAATTTATCACATTGAAAGATTTTGACAAGGCATGTGTTCAAGGCCATTCATAAAATAAGTTTGATTTTTTTTTACAGCATATAAAATAAGTTTGATCGTAGTAAAAAAAAACAATTTCGGATTACAATTGACACAGTAAAAACGTGTAGAGATGTGAAATATGTTCAGCCTTTAATATATGTCTAGAGATGTGAAACACACACAAATCTGATGAAACAAATTTACTTTATATACAAAATAAAAACAAAGATTTTATTTATAAGTTTTTTTTCCTCAGATGTTAGTGTGTTGCAAACCTCAACAACTCTTTTACAAAAACTCTCTTCATTTTCCATACATACATTTTTGTTTGCCTTGTTTTATACAATTACCTTGATGTTTGTTACCGGAACAGTTCTGCTTTTGCGAACTGCAGCTTCTTTTCTACAGCTTGAACGTTAAAAGCAGTTTCTTCCAGAACTTTCCTTTAAAAAAAAGAAAAAAATTACAGACAGATTATTACGACTACTACTACTACCAGGAGACTAGTTGGTGCCCTTTTGAAGGTTGGACCAAAAGAGTTGTAATGACTCTGTTTATATTTACCCAAACCACATTATATCTTAAAATAGTTTGGAAGAGGACTTAGAGGAGTAATAGTATCAATGCAAAATAGTATCAATGCAAAATTTTCAATGTCATTATTTTTTATCAAAGAGCCACACACAAGTGTGCTCGTCTAGAAATACTCGTGCAAAAAAAAAAAAAACCTGATATATGTTTCTTCCTCAATTTCCCAACTTTTTCTTCGTGTATTCCCTACCTTTTTCTCAAGGAATGGCCACAGAAGGAAAAGAAGATTAAATTTGCAGGGAATGCAGGATGAGATCACTGCCATGTCAAGGTTTTTGAGATTTTTTTTTTTGGTGTCTGACTCATAAAAGTCTGAAAATGATTATAAAAAAACTCTTCAGAGCATTATGTAATGTTTCACACTTTCACTAGATTATAGAGACTTCAATCTAAAAACAAAGATCATATCACTTAGTCCCTAAAAACAGAATCATTTAGAGTATTTTTTGAGATAAGAAGTCAGAGGAAACAAATCAACAATTTTCCTATTCTTCTTCAGCATCATCATCATATTCTTCTTCCTCTTCATATTCTTCTTTTTTCTCAATTTTGTTGAGAATAACATGGCAGAAAACCAAGTCAGTATCAACAACAGACGGTGGGAGACTAATTTCTTCAATGAACCACTCTTCCCTTGGAGGTTCTATCTCGCCAGGCAAAAAAATATCATCAGATCCTTTTTCCTGATCAGTGAGAGCATATGTACGTTTGATACCAACACTGTTTCCCTCTAGACCAAACACAATAGTATCTTCACCCATTCGTGTCCAGAGACTCCGAGGGTCTTGGCCGTTAGGTTTTCTGCAATAGCAATGCCATTCTGTTTCTATTGGATAGCCTGAAATAAAAGACCAAGTAAAATCATAAAACGAAAACCAAATTAAACATGATTCAACATTATCTCACCAGGCAAATCACGAGGAGGTATTGAGAAGATGTGGGGACATTCTCCAGGTATGATACATGCGTTTATTGGCTGCTCTAGAACTTTGTTCCTCAGATAATAGTTTGCCATCATATCATCTGATGGAAGAAATCTGCAGCCGGCAGGGTGAAACCTAGACAAATGGTCCAGACCAAGACATCATCAGTGGTAAAGACATCATCAAATGGTAAAAAAACATATATAGCTAGAGAGAGAAGAGAGAAGATCACTTCTTTAAGGTGTTAAAAAATTTGATGAACGGTTCGACCAGTAAAGGATCAGTTTCGACTTTATCATAAATCTTGGCACTGATATGAGCTTTGTGGTCGATGTTGTTGCATTCTTCAAGCAGGTCTTGCACAATTAAAACCCTTGACTGAAAGAAGACAAGACATGAACACAACCTTTCCTACGAGTACTAACAGAATCATTGGCAAAAGATTTTTAAAAAGAGGGTTTACGCTGGATAGTGTTGGAGACTCTGCGTTAAAGGCGCTGAGAACATCTTCGTAAGCCTGTTTATGAAGCTCCTCGAGTTTCATATTTTTGTTACTTGGGAGACACTCTTCATTAGGCAATCTTGCACTGATACGTTTCACAACAAGAGACTCTGGAACAAAGTTGAGACTCGAAGTTGCATTCCTTTCCTGCTAAAGTAAAACAGAGAAGACAAAGAGAATGAATGTTGGCATCAATTTCCCTGACTTTTGATTTGGAAAGTATGGGTAGATTCTTACAGAGTTATCAACCTTTTTAGCAACAGAGACATGTGTTTCTTGATCGATCTTCCACTCGTTCATCAACCTTTGTATGATGTGAGACTTCTTCTGAAGAACAAGATTAACATGAGACACGAGCACACAGGTTTAACAATGAGGAAAGCGAGTACACGAGAAAAGTTGTTACGTGTGATGTCGCCGAGTTTTCTGCTTTGGAAGTATGGAGAACAGAGTAATAAGCTTTTCTCTGGAGCTCTTTGAGTTTCTGTTTCTTGAGCTCGGGCTCAGACTCGGACTCGTGTGCTATTTCTATCTTCTTTAATGGGCAAATCGTTAGATCTTCTACATTCAAGAGAGGAGTAACAGAATCAAGACCACTGGTGGAGAGAAAAGGAAAAGTAGAGGAATCCTAATTACTGGAGATTCGCATCGATATTTGTTACAACAAGAACTAGATTGAAGAAACAGCACTAGAAGCTTTTGAACAGACGTACCTGCGGGAGGATTTGAGTCTAAATCTTTATTGTCCGCCATTAGAGAGAGACAGAGAAATCACCGGAGATAAAGCTTCTGTGGGTTTAGGAAGAAATCTCCAGAGGAAGAATGTTTTAAAGTTGCAGAGACGAGGAAGAGGTTAATGGGAGAAGAGTTTGAAGTTTCTTGCGGAAGAAGCAACTTTATACTTGTTAAGGGGTCTTTGACTTGCGTCCTTATTTTGGGAGAATTAACTCTTTTTTAATAAATAGGACTATAGGAGAATTATCTTTTCCTTTTTTTTGTTCAAAAGGAGAATTTATCTAGATGTAAGAAAATTAAGGTGATGATTGTTTGGTTAGTTTCTAGATTTTGGATTTTGGTTTTTAGTTTTTGGATTTTGGATTTTAGATTTTGATTTTTGGTTTTTGATTTTGCATTAGATTTTAGTTTCTGAAAAATCATGAATGGTGATTTTAGATTTTGGTTTCTGGTTTTTGATTTTTGTTTTTAAAATAATAAAATAAAAGTTTTATTAATAGTAAAATATTTATTATGGAAATAACATAATATAAAATATTATTATCAAGACACACATAATCTCTTTTTTTTTTAAAAGCAAACACAAAATAATATAATTTTATGTTTAAACATAAACTTAAAATTAATTTTGTGTTGAAACATACCTTTATATATATATATATATATATATATATATATAAATGTATGTTTCAACACAAAATTAATTTTAAGTTTATGTTATATATATATATATATATATATACACTCTATATTATAACTTGTACATATAATATATGCATATATCCGTACATATTAAAAGTAAAATGTACATACATATAATATATATTCATCAGCGGTTAACTACAAAAAAATAATTATATGTGTAGAATTTAACTATACATGCATTAATTTTATGTAAATTTTAGAATTAAATAATTTTTGATAACTATTATTTACAAATTTAAATTTAAAAGTTAACAAATATTTCTAAAATTGGGAAAACACAAGTCTATAGAGATAGTATAGTACACAATAATAGTAATATTTCTTCATAAACTAAAAATTAATTTTATTGGGTAGAAAATGGATTTTGATAAATTTAATAGTAAAATATTTACTCTGAAAAAATAAAAACAAAAATAGCATTGTAATAACATGCATAAAATTATTTAATAGTTTTGAGGTTTATATTTACTTTGCGTGTGTTTGTACTTTGTAGAGTTGGTCTTATATAGTACTATTTAATAAAATTAACAATTGTATTTTGAAAAAAAAAAAAGAAAAGCAATTTTTTTTTGGTTTTGATCGTAGGTAATTTTAGAAAGAAACAAGTAAAATATAGATTTTGATTTTTAAGAAGGAACTAGTAAAAGGAAGCAAAAACTAGTTTCCCTATAAAATAGAGAATCTATTTGAAAAGCAGTTTTTGATTTTCAAAAACTAAAAGATAGTGTAGAATCTATGAAACAATCAACCTCTAAATAACTTCAAGTATGTACATAATGGTATCAAATAACTCAATCGAAATAAAACAAAATTTAAGTGAAAATAACAAGAAACTCTTTGGGGACTCTCTCTCTCTCTCAATCTCCGGCGTGCTGTCCTGACGGTTCGGGATCTGTCTCCGACAGCCGGATGGCTTCTTCAGCATCGGTTGTCGACTCTTTGGCTCCGGCGGTGCATCTTCTACTCCGATGGCTGCTGGCATTTGGCTATGTTATCACACCTTCTTCTCCAGTGCTGATAGTGGCTTCTCTCCGGGAGTTCTCCCGGGTTGATCGATCTCTGCTTCTTCTTATTCCTCTGAGCCATCACCTGTTGTTCTAATCATCGACTGTCTCTTCCTCCTCTCGTGTAGAGTCGAAGCAACTTCAAGCTTCTTTCAATCATAAAAGATATTTGGTGTTTCATTTAGGAAAATGTGTTGATTATATGAGGTGGTTAGCGGCTGCTTCTTTGGTCTAATCCTTTGGCGCTTGGTGGTTACGATTTTAGGTCTTGCTCTCGACTTGTTTCGATCTGGCACAAGACTTCGATTTGGTATCCGGCGACAATGATTTGGCAGTTTTGGCTCATTCTCTTGCTAAAGTCGTCCGACAGCTTCATCTTTGTCAATGTCCTGCCCTGGTGTATTCCGGTGGACAGTCGGTGAGATGCTCCGGCGACGGCTTTCTGGCTGTGGATGACGTGAAGTCTCTGCTTACACGTGCACCTCCGTTCTATGACGCGTGTTCAAGCTGATGACTCGGCGTTTATTTGGATAAAAACAACTCTTTTAATGCAGGCAACGAGAAGGTCTATAATAGACATATAAAAAATAGCAAAGACGTGAGTGTTATAAAAAAAAAATAGCAAATACGTGTTTATGTGCAGATGCTCATGAACATGTAGTGAAATGTTTACAAGGTAAATTCATGCGTCTCAGGTATTCTTTAAAAATGTCTTTAGAAAAAGGCATAACGATGTTACAGCATGATTAATAAAGGGTTCTTAGAGTGGGTTCTTAGCGGAATATAAGAAACCGTCTCTTAACTTTTAATTTTTAACTAAAAAAAATTAAGAGGCTGTTTTTTATATTCCGCTAAGAATCCCATTAATCATGCTCTTATGTCCCAAACTTTTTATTTTATAAAGACAGAAGACAATAGCAAACTCTGACGGTTCCTCTTAGAGCATGTACAATGGTGGATTATAGCAAATCCTTAGCTATGATCCTTAGCACTTTATCATTAAACAAACATTAAAAAATGGTGCACAGTTAAGAAAAGTTAAGAATGAATCCTTAACTAAGGATTAAAAGGATGAAGTCCTTAATGTGTTGGCAATGTGTTGGCGTTGTCTCATTGGTTTGAGATTATTAATTTTTTTTTTAACTCTAACCATAATTCTTAAACCTGATTAGTAATTTTATTTTTAACTCTAACCATGATTCTTAAACCTGATTAGTAATTTTTTTTAACTATAACCATGATTCTTAAATCTGATTAGTAATTCTTTTTAAACTCTAACCATGATTCTTAAACCTGCTTAGTTTGAAAATTTGTGGACATAGGTACATTAATGTTTGAAAACGATCTTGGTTTCATGCGATTTGGGATTATCTTCTTCTCTTATTTTGAAAGAGTCAATCTATTAAGGTTTCAAAACGATTTGTGTTTGAATTGATTTGGGAAAGTCTTCGTTTGTAGTTAGTGTTTGAAAACGATTTTTGTTTGTAGTTCAAAAAGGGTTGTGTTGTGTTGTGTTGTTAAGATTTCGACTCTGTGATTCATTACGATTGGAGTGTTGTGTTCTTTAGATTGTTTACCCAGAAGTACTATCTTCTTCTCATAGATTAGTATTACTACTGTGTGCTCTGTGAATTCTTTAATGTTGTGAATTCTTTACGGTTTCAGATTCTTTTCAGATTGTTTATAAGTCATATTCTTTAATGTTGTGAATGTATAGGAGAACAAGTTCGATTGTATAGAAGAACAAGTTGATTACTTTTGATGTCTAATTTCTATCTTGTAAATCTCTTTCAGGTGAAGGAAACATGGAACAATATTATATCTAAGGACTCCTAATTAGATATACCATTGGACAAACATTTTTTATTAGAATTCTTAACTATTCAAACAAAAAAAAAATTACTAAAATAATGCTAAGGACTCCAATGGTGGTAACACCATTGGAGATGCTCTTATAACCAGGACAACATTCACTAGTAGATCGATGAGATCTTTCTATCCAGGAGGCCAGTTCATTTGGCGTCCTCCAATAACATGAACATGAATGTGATACACCGCTTGACCTGCAAAACATCAACAAAGATGTCCCTTTGTTAGATGTGTGAATATGGTTATTGAAGATGTACAGCTATATATTAATGCATACATCCTTGTGGACCATCATTGATCACAATTCTGAAACCGTCATCTAGGCCTTCTTGTTTTGCTACTATCTTGGCAACGTAGAGAAGGCGGCCCAAGATGTCGATGTGCCTCTCCTCAGCCTGCATTAGCATAACCATACACGTTATTAGTTCAACAGTTGTCATGCTTTTTGCTTTAGTCTTTATCTTCTGCGGGATATTTTGAGGGTTCAACTTTGAAAGGTGTTAAGTGAATTAGGTACCTTAGAGAGGCCAGTTAAGCCATCCTTCACTTTTGGTATGACAAGGATGTGAATGGGTCCCTGGGGCCTTATGTCCCTAAATGCTAAGACCTGCATAATCATGCAACATGATTTGAGAAAACATGCCAAGAACAGTGATATTGAAGGGTTACAAGGGTTTCAAGTACCTTGTCATCCTCATAAACCACGTGGTGTGGAATTTCTCTGCTGATTATCTTGTCAAAACTGCATGTTACAAGCATAAAGCCAAATAAAAAGCTAACATCAATTCAGCACAAGAAAAAACCTTCAAATAAAAGATAATATATGAAAACAAAAATCTTGAAAAAAGCAAAGAGAATCTCTATGACTTTGGCAATAGTTCTATGCACAAAATGACATCAGTTTATTGCAATCAAATATATTTCTACCGTTATACATCCATCATTGACATTAGCTAACATAAAGTGTTCCTGTTGAAAGAGCTAACTTCACAAGGTACAGCCAAAACTCACATCGCATAGCTTACATAGAAAAAGGCTTACATGGTCGGAGAATCGGAATGAGTGACGGCTAGAGCAGCCTCTTTCTCGGAAGCCATGACGAGTTGACGACGGAGAAGGGTCAGAAATGAGAAGAGAGCACAGCAACATGATGGTTCATGTAGCATCCACGACCCTGCAACCACTTCATTCTGCCACTCTTTTTATTATTCCAACCAATGATCTCCAGCCACGTCATGCTGTCTGTATCTCGTTTTTAGTCATGCAAGTGCTAATGTGATTTGTGTACCCAAAGCCCACCAAACATGGATAATTACTGGTTTATTTTAATACCTTGGGTAATTCGGTAAGGATCTTATATTATAGGAGTGGGTTTGTATGATTACTTATGATCCTTATAACATAGTAGATGGTGTTTGTATAGTAGAGTAGGTTTTGGTAAGAGAAGCTCATGGGATTCCATGGACCCCATACATAACGCTTAATGCTTGGAGCTAATCATAGTTATTATAGATGACAACACATCATTGGAATAATTATCTAACGTTTAAGTAAGAAACACTACTTTACATGTTACAAAATTTAATTTATAAACTAAATTGATAGATATCTAATTAAAGTCGAATGCATCTTTCATTATACTACTCTCTTGTTATACCACAAACAGAAAGTAAAAGTAAGATTATGATGTCTGAACAGTCTATTCATGTTAACGTGACCTGATTATCACATGCTCTGCTTAGCCTTTTTGACACTATTATTATTTATTTTGGAATTCAATTAAGGAAATTTCTTAATATTAAAGTCTTTGTTGATTCTAGATATAGTCCCCACTCCTACAGGTCTTAATGATAATGTCCAGTTGTTAGTTATTATTTTTTTTGTTTTTGTCTAAACATGATCATATGTGGTGATGGATTATCGAATTTACATAAACCATTAGACCACGAAGTAGATAACTATGAACCTAACTAATTATTTTATCCGTTAAATCCTAATTACCAAATGAAATATGCACTTTTAGCAAAATCACTAGCGTACAAGCAAGCGATTACCATGCCTTGATATGCCACAATATTTAACGAAATAATGCTTAACTCTGGTTTTGGGCAAAAAAAAAACACCCCTAACTCTGGACGTAGATATCATTTTTCTTAATTTGAAATTAATGTAATTTGAAAACGATTTTAACTTCCATTGATTAGTTACTTATAGGTAAGTAGTAATGTTGACGGTGTCTCTTTAGGGGGAAACTAATTGAGTTTTGACATTTCAACTAATACTATTAGATTCCACCAAATGTAGTACTCATGACTACACGCCAAATGTTTAAAAAGTGTCACACCACTATCCAAAATGTTTGCAATAATGTTTGCAACTCTCTTTTACTGATTTTCTAATAAGTTTTGTAATTTCGGATGTGCTTTTCATATTGGTTAGGTAAGAGACTGAGATCTCTTAAAATTAGTAATGGATTAAAATGTATAGTATTAATACATCAACTCGGATTTAGAAGCTTTTGTTTTTTGTTTGTTTTTAGATTGTTTGCTTAAGCTTTGGTAATAATAATGGTGGTTAAGGAATCATAATTTAGATCCAAACCCCAAAGCAAACTAGAAAACGGGAGAGTTTCTCTCCCCTGATGCGACACGTCAGCAGTCTGTGGGTCCTACTTTTAAAAAATGTGAAAAAGTGTCAAATCTATAGCTCGAACCCAAGTTATTGAGATATAAACACCCACAATTATACCACTGCACTAAAGGTTACTTTGTACATTGATGACCGAAACTAATATATATTATGAAGGTCGGAAACTAATATAACATTGTGGACTCCACCTCTTTTTTTTTTTAATTGATGGGTAACGAATGGGTAACGAATGGACTTCGACAAAAAGTGAGCTTTGGGCTTATTGATTTTCTGTTTATTAGGCTTTGTATTTGCCCAAAGTGGTGATACGGACAAAGCTAAGAAGATTAGGGAAACCGCTATCTTCATCATCTCCTTCGTCGCTTACGATTCCCCTTCCGGCAATCAGCTATTATGGTCGATCTTTAAGGCTCTACGCACGTTTTGCGCCTACCAAACGCTTAGCTTCTCCTCTAACGCCTTCAGAGCTCTCATATATATAGAATCCCTCGAGGTAAAAGCTCCATCTTGTCTCAAACTTTTCTTTCTCAGTTTTCCGATCGCTTTACTTTCTCACATCCGTCGCAAAAATGACTTATCCAGCTGCTCCAGCCGCTTCAGCCGCCATTGCCACCGTTCCCTACTCCACCTTCAACTCTCTCCGCCTTGGAAGGTCCATTCAGTCCATTGTTGGTCGGCTCATCCGATTATAGGATTCCAGGAACATTAACAAAAATGGAGAGTTTATGGACATCACCAGTCTCCTCCTTGATAAACTGGTGATGATTGTTTCTAATTTATTTTTTTATCACTTTAACTATGCTTTGATTATTCTTTGTTCATATATGAAACATGTCTTCATGTTTTTGTTTTGGTTTTGTCTATAGGTTTTTTTATGAACAACTAATGATTTTTCTCTGTTTTTCTTACAAGATTCTGTGATCCACGGTTTCATCCCTGCAATCTCCAAACAAAACAAGAAAACTGAATGAATTATGTTTTTAGCAACCGTATCTAAAAGAAATAAAAGACATCTTACTTAACAAATTAAAACCTTTTCTTTTGCAGATTCCGACGATGACGAAGCACCCGAGGACCAACGACAACGGAATGATGCAGGCGAAGCCTAACTGATGTAAGTAAACTCCTCTTCAATAACGCATCACACTATTATCGCTCCCCAATCTCACAAACTTGAGCTCTAATCAGGCCAGGGATCCCACAGGTGATGCTATCCCGACAACGGAGAAAAAAAAGAAAGATAACCTAACGTTTTTTATTATTTTCAGTTTTTAAGTTCAAATCAGGTTTTTGACATAGAGCCCAATATAATTTGAGCCCAAACATTTTAAACCCACAATTACTTTTTCATAATGTAAAAACGTCAACCTTCGTTTATGTTTTGTTAAACTATTTTAATCTTTATGTTTTGTTAAACTATTTCACACAGGGGGCAGATCTCCTTAGAAGGAGAGCCACTCGCCACGATGCTTCCAGTTTCACCATTCTTGAAATTCTTATGAACCACAAAGCCAATATAAGAGCTCTGTTTCAATCCAACGGCTGGATTATGTCACAGACCACCGCTAAGCCTGAAGAGGGAAGAGAAGTGGAGTGCTGCGTTTTGGAAGATGGTTACTTGGAGTTTACAAGATGAAGATGGAACCCGTGACGAGGAAGACGAGGAGAAGTGTTACTTGGAATATCCTAACGTTGAGGATGTAGACAATGTGTGATCTTAGCGATGAAGATTAGTGTAGCTTTAATATAAGCTACTACGGTCCTTGAGCTCCCTAACAAGTACTGCAAACAATGTGTATTTTGAAAAAATAAAATAATTTTGTAATGCAAATAATTTGAAACTTTGAATATTTATTCAAACAACGGATATATACAGAGTTGATAACTTGATATGGACCCCCAAATAAGTTGGTGTTGCGCTGTCACAATATCTGTCTTTTTAATTTCATATACCTGACGTAAGCTTCTTCAACTTCTTCTCTTTCCCTTTCCGTTGTTCCACGCTCTCTGTTTCATGTTTAGGCCTTTTTCATATTCTCTATATTTTACCTTAATTATACTTTTTGAATTTTTCTTCCGTTTTGGGAGATGTCTCTAACTTGAGTTAATCGTCAAAAGCTAGGATCAATTTTGTTGTCTTATTTCAGATAAATTTTATTCTTTAATTTGCACAAATCTTAAACAACACTAACATTCCGTAAATCATACTGCCCCACTGATATCTAAAGTAACCAGCTCCGCGCTTGCGCGGGATCTCAGCACCTAGTCAATAATAATGTGGAAGAAAAAGAGAAAAGTTACAAAAGAAAGAAAAAAAAAATGAAGAAGGCAAAGGATCGGGCCCCACCGCAACGAATCACATAACTCGCGCCAAAGCGTGTGGTTCAGACGCCGTGTAACAGCGCGTCGCCTAACAAAACAGAGACCAGACCGGGACACTGTCAACAAAATAATCGTTTCTTTCTTTTTTGCACTCTTTGGGTTTTTAACGATGATGGCGTGAAAGAGGGAGGGAGAGAGAGAGAGAGAGAGATAATATACATTAAGCAGTATTAGCGAGGAGAGAGATAGAGAAGATTCAGAGGAACAAAAGTGTCTCTTTTTTCTTCTCTACATTTTACACTTATCATGTCGTCTTTGACGCTTTTGTAAAAGTTAAAAAGAGATAAAGATACCCAACGACGAAGACTAGAGACAGAGAGACCCAATTCTCTTTATTCTTCTTCTTCTTATTATTCTTCTTCTTCTTCTTGTTTCTGTCTTCCTAAAGATACTCTCTACTTCTGAGTCTCCAAGATATCCGTAAGCTCTGTTTCTTCCTGTTTCTGTCTTTCATTTCTATTTGATTTTTGTCGTATAGTCTCCAACATAACATTTCTTTTCTATCCTTTATAGTTTCCACATGTGTTCGTCTGTTCGATGCTCTGTCTCTTTCTCACTTGGTGTAAACATGTTGGAATGCAGTAATCTCGTGAAAAGAGAATGTTACTGAGAGTGATTTGCTCTTTTGTTTCTTCTTCTTGCTAAAACAGATAAAGAAAGATCCTGTAAAAAAGATGACGAAAGTGTGTCCTGAAACGGGAGAAAGAACATTACAAGAACCAGTTCTTACAGTATCAACGGATGTGAGCTTTGCTTCTAACCATTTCCCAACGTACACGTTAGGACCTGATAATGAGATAGTAGATGAACCTAAGGAAGATGAGAAAGGTCCATCAGTGAAAGAAACCGTCGAGGAAGAGAGCCAACTGTTGTCTGATCAGCACAAGCGTCTTTCAGTGCGTGACCTCGCTAGTAAATTTGACAAGAAGTTGGCTGCAGCTGTTAGTTTGGCTGATGAGGTTCTTACACATCTCTCTGTTCTGTTCTGTTTTCTCATAACATTTTTTCTCTCCCTTTTTTTTTGCTGAGTTTTGTGTAATGTTTTAGGCAAAGCTAAAAGAGGTGGCTTCTTTGGAGGGACATGTTATGTTGAAGAAGCTAAGAGATGCTTTGGAATACATGAGAGGACGCACGGATGGGCAGAACAAGGAAGATGTGGAGAAAGCTATCTCCATGGTTGAAGCTCTAGCTGTGAAGTTAACTCAGAATGAAGGTGAACTAATTCAAGAAAAGTTTGAAGTGAAGAAACTTGGAAACTTCCTCAAGCAGGTCTCGCCTCAACGCTATTATTGAATCCAGTTATTTATCATCAATTGGTTTTACGTTGGAAGTCCATGAAACTAATGGTTCTGACTCAGTCTTGTTATCATGATGTCAGACTTCAGAAGATGCAAAGAAACTAGTAAACCATGAAAAGTCATTTGCATGCGCTGAGATCGAAAGTGCGAGAGCCGTTGTGCTTAGACTTGGAGAGGCATTTGAAGAACAGGAGCGAAGCTCTAAAGCCTCTAGAGCTCAGGGACCGGTTAGTTTCATAGTTTCTTTTGTATTATGTTCTGATATAGTAACGTTTAAAACTTCCTAATTAACATATGTTTTGATTACAAAAGGATGTTGAGAAAATGGTTGAGGAGGTTCAGGAAGCTAGACAGATCAAACGCATGCATCACCCAACAAAGGTACTACTACATCATTTTCATAACTGATGGGTAAGACTAAAACTTATACTCTTTGTGTATTATAATGCAGGTGATGGGCATGCAACATGAGCTTCATGGTTTAAGAAGTCGAATCCAAGAGAAGTATATGAACTCTGTTAGACTTCATCAAGAGGTATTTTTATATTAGGATTCAACATAGTTGAAGTTAATTCGTTATTTGCTTACTTCTTTGTTCTTTCCTTTGACAACAACCATCATACATCTCAAGATAGCAACAATCAAAAGAGCTGAAGAATCCAAGTCTTGTCCATTTGTTCTAGAAAGCACACAAAGTCTCGGCTCTTGCTTAAAAATCCGTGTCAATGCTCCAGATAATGCTATAGATCTTTCCAACTGTTCGATCCAGTGGTACCGTGCAGCATGTGAAACTAGCCGAAGGGAAGCTATATCTGGTACTTGGACCTATCTGTTTGCTTCATCATTTGTTTTTTTTTAGTAAATGGAGTTTAGTTTTGAGCAGTTCATATCTTTCTCATAGGTGCAAACCAAGTAGTATATGCTCCAGAACCATTTGATGTTGGGAGGATCTTACAGGCAGACATTCTTTCAAATGGACACAAAGTCACAGTTACAACCAATGGTCCAATTAATCCTGGTTGGTATTACAAAAACCATAGACGTTTACAAACATTTTAAGTTGACAATAAGTGAATGTATGTATGGCGTATTGAGTTGCAGAGGCTGGCTTGCAATCCCGAATAGATTCTTTGATGAAAAAATCCAACAGTGAATTCAGCGTATGTTATACAACACTCTTCTTGTTTACTTTGAAAAGAGTTGCATGGAGTTTATGCTCTAGTAAGCTGAACATTTTCAACTCTGTTTCAGGTGGTTATATCACAGATGAATGGACAAGACTATGCATCCCGATCTCATGTCTTCACTGTTGGAAAGACGAGGATAAAGCTGTCTCGAGGATGGATCACAAAGGCGAGAGAAATATACTCAACATCCATGCAGGTATTTAGTGACTCTTTTCTTCATTCTATTTCACTAAAACATGTCTTTGAAAAATTCAATGAAAATTTCTTACAAATGTAAATGGTTTTGTTTTGGTATATTAATCATTCAGCTCTGTGGAGTTAGAGGCAATATTAAGGCTCCGGCCAAAGCGTTGTTCTGGCAGCCAAGAAAGAGTCTAACTTTCACACTAACCTTTGAGTCAGAACAAGAACGTAACACAGCCATAGCCCTTGCTCGAAAATACGCTTTTGATTGCAATGTAAGCAAAACTATCCTTGAAATGCTATTTTTAGACTTTGAAATCACTGTGGTTACATAACAGGCTTACTTAAATCTGCAGGTTACATTGCTTGGCCCAGATGATTAAACAAATGGTGAACAAGACATTGTCATTAACCAACCACCTGATTTTTTTTTTGTTATTGTGTGTGTTGTTTGTTTGTTTTTTTTTTGTTTCACACTGTGGCTCAAAGAAGGAAGGTGCAAGTTTGGATTCTCACTGTTGCTGCACAGAGTTTTATTATAGGCAGCAGATTTCATTTTTTTTTTGTTTCCTTTTTGTCAGATCATCTGTTTGATATGGCTTCCATGTCTGATTTTGTTTTGGTTTGTTTAGTTGATTTCCATTATTTTTTTCTGATGTTTAGGATGCAACATTGTTAATCAGATTATGAGTGTGAGATCAGAAATCTACAGCGGATTGTAACTATTACAAGCATATGAGAATTTCCTAACTCCATTATCAAATATGTTACTGTATGAAGTAATCAACACAGAGCCATAACGATCATAAAAGACTAAAGTAAGCCGACTCCAATATGTGTAAAATATATGTATTGTACATGTCTTTGATAGTAACGTAAAAGAATTCGATAACAATTACTAGAGAAGTTATTCATTCAATTACAGAGTGGAATGGTGGCATGATCAATTTAGTGAAACCATACTCTCTTTATAGTGTATACGCAAGTCCATGGAACATACAAACTCCACTTGGCTGCTTCTGATCGGCTTTCAATTTCAGAAGACAAAAGCACTTGCATAGATAGTCAAAACAACTAAAAGACAGAGAGAGGGAGATGAACAATGGTTTAAGTGGAACGACGTCGTTTGGGAATGATGTCATTATGTCTACTCAGACAATAGATAAGATATTTAGATATCCAACAACCATTGAAGACAGAACAACTAAGAGACAGAGGAAGATCGTGTAAGGAAGATCAACAATGGAGGCTTTGGTTTGCCGGAAACTGGGAGATCCGACGGCGACGGAGACAGGGAGTCCAGAATCTCCGGTGGAAGTGAGCAAAAACCACCCGATCCCGCCTCTAACCTCCGATACAGCGGTGAGAGTCAAAGTCACAGCAACGAGCTTGAACTTCGCGAATTACCTTCAGATTCTCGGAAAGTACCAGGAGAAACCTCCGTTGCCTTTCATCCCCGGCTCCGACTACTCCGGAATCGTCGACGCCATCGGTCCCGCCGTCACCAAATTCCGCGTCGGTGATCGCGTGTGCTCCTTCGCCGCTCTCGGTTCCTACGCTCAGTTCATCGTCGCCGACCAGTCTCTCCTGTTCGTTACTAGATCAACACAAACACTCTCTCTATCTTGTTTTAGTTTGAATCATGATGGTTGGTGTGGTGTTGTTTCAGGTTCCTTGTACCGGAAGGATGCGACATGATCGCTGCAGCTGCACTTCCTGTTGCCTTTGGGACTTCTCATGTTGCTCTTGTCCATAGAGCTCGTTTAACCTCTGGTCAGGTATATGTTTGATTTCAGTTTCTTTCTTGCTTGATGATCCCACTGAGAAACTCTGTTGGTTTTGATGCAGGTCTTGATGGTTCTTGGCGCTGCTGGTGGTGTTGGCCTTGCAGCTGTTCAAATCGGGAAGATTTGTGGAGCCGTTGTCATTGCAGTTGCTAGGTTGGTTCAGAGGCTATAAACATTTTTTGGTTAATCGTAATAAAAGAATCGATTAATTTGGAGGTCATACGACTTATATATAATAGTTCTTTAAAAAAAATTTTGTTTTGCCAGAGGGAGTGAGAAGATTCAGCTGTTGAAGTCAATGGGAGTGGATCATGTTGTTGATTTAGGGAGTGAGAATGTTATTACAAGCGTCAAAGAGTTCGTCAAGACAAGAAAGCTTAAAGGAGTTGATGTTCTGTATGATCCTGTAGGAGGGAAACTCACCAAGGACTCCATGAAAGTTCTCAACTGGGGAGCTCAGATTCTGGTGATTGGTTTCGCAAGCGGTGAAGTACCTCTCATTCCTGCTAACATAGCCCTTGTTAAGGTAAATACAATGATTGTCTTGTAGATAGAGAGAATCGAATCTTCTAAGTTTGTAACACAACTTGGTGGCAGAACTGGACGGTTCATGGTCTTTATTGGGGCAGTTACAAAATCCACCAGCCCAATGTTCTTGATGATTCCATCAGAGAGTTACTGTCATGGCTTTCTAGAGGATTGATCACCATGCACATCTCTCATACCTATAGCCTCTCCCAGGTTAAAACTCGATTCATTATTCATGATATTAAAATACAAAACACATGTGAATAAAACACTTATTGTTTGAATTACAGGCCAATCTTGCATTTGGGGCCATCAAAGACAGGAAAGTAATAGGAAAAGTGATGATTGCTCTCGACCACAAGGCTACTCTGTCTTCAAAACTATAGACTCTCTGTAGCCACAGCAGTGAACCGATTCTGTGTCTCTAATAAGTTTATTATGTAATAATGTAGTTTACCACATCCTGTTTGAATTTAATAATCATAACTTTGTTTGGATTCTGTAGAAATCTCCTTTCTTTTTGCAATATGTTACCTATTTTGGCTTGAGGGAAGATAAAGGTTCTGTATTTCCGGTTAGTATCGGTTTAAACATTAAAGAAACCAGTACATAATCCAAAGACTCAAGGCTGTAATGAGACTATCATATATCTATGTTGTCTTTTTACAAAATTAGCAAATCAGTTATCATGGTTCATCAAGACCACCTGTATCATCAAGAAGATATAGTTTTCCATCAAAGAACCCAAAGAAAAAAACGTTTTCATTTTGATTTTATCCAATGTTCTTGTGATTTGACTCCCTCCTTTTCTGAATTCTTCATGTTTCTCTTTGAATCTTCCACAGAAAAATTCATATTGTGTCCTTGCATCTCCTCCCTTTAGAATGAAACTGTTCTGAATACAAGAACACAAATCATTAAAAGCTGGAAGAAGGTCAACTCTCTCCCTAAGCCTATTCTTTTTGTGATATACCTACATTAGGTCAAGGGCACAAGTTTACCATTTTTGTTGTGAGATGTGCCATTTGAATTTACCATTTCGTTTTGTTTGATATAGGGAGTGAATGTTGAGCCAATGAGAAGCAAATCTTGATTTGATTGTGTAAAAAGTTGATGGGAAACCGCTGTGCAAGAACTCCTTGTTGTAGAAAGGTAATGATTAAATATTGTGTTCTTTGTTAGCTACAACATCTTGTGTTTGAGTCTTGTAGCCATTGAATGTTAAACAGAAGACTCCTTTTATGTTTACAGTTATGGTCATGTATATGCTGCAGCAGCAACAAGGACGAGGCTCAAGCCAGAAGCCAACATGGGCCCAAAGGAAAGGTCCATCCGGTAACCAAAATCGAGAAATGGGAAGAAAAGATCACAGAAGCTAACAACAATGGCATGATTGTAAGCTTCCTTCTTCAAAACATGTTTGCATTTTCTTATGACTCTTCCTCTTATTCTATCTGTGTAACTAGCTTAATCATTCTATAAACCAAACAGCTTGTGGTGTACTTCAGCGCACCGTGGTGTGTACCGTGTAAAAAGATAGAACCAGTATTCAAAAAACTTGCTTCTATATACCCTTCAATGATATTTGTAACCATTGATGTCGAAGAACTTGCTGTAAGTAAAACCTAAAACTCTTGTGATTTTTGAGATGAAGTTTTAGGATTTGAGGTTGAAATTTTGTGAAAATAAAAAAAACAGGAGTTTAGTGATGAATGGAATGTAGAAGCTACACCAACTATAGTGTTCCTTAAAGATGGGAGACAAATGGATAAGCTTGTTGGTGCTGAAACCTCAGAGCTTCAGAAGAAAACAGCTGCTGCTGCTGATCTCTTACTCAAAAAACCATAAAATCTTAACCAACAGAAGAGAAACAGAGTTAGGTTTTCTTCCGTTGTCTGTCACAAATTTGTTCAGAGGAAGTGATTTCAAGAAGTTACTTGCGGATGAAGTAAGTGTCATGAGATTTTTTTTTTAATCCTTCAAGATCTTCATTTGGTAAGATTATGTTCTTTTTAACGTTGTTTCAGACAAAACATGGAGATGATGGAGAAGCGTTTGGTGAGGAAGGTTTATATAGCAGCCATGTCTTCTTTAGTTTTCATTTGTGAAAATGCATTTGTTTCTCTTTTTTATATATTCTCAAATGGTTATAATATTCCCAACAGTAAAAGAAAATCTTCTAGTACATATTTGTTTAAAATTCTTCATTGATTTTTAGACGTGAATTATGTTCTATTTGAAAACCTGAACAAAGTGTCAAACACGGTAGTAGAATGAAAGATTTTTCCATCGAAATGTGTTGCTAGTGCTACTAGTCACAGATTAAACGTCGTTAGAAAGAGTTTAGCGTATTATTGAAGCTCAAAATGGATCGGTCATCAACACTATTCTTTATGTTGGCAAATTACAAAGATGCACGTTGAATTATTTTTAAGTTTATAAATAAACAATTTTCTTTTTGTAAAGAAAGATCCAATCTATTATAAATACAAAAAATATAAAGACAATAATAAAGTTGCTGTTTATTGGCGATCTCCAAAGTTGACTTTTCAGAACCAGTCGTTAAGAATTAGGAACTGGACCAAAACTTTTGTCTCTCCATCAATGCAACTCTCAGATCTTAATTTTTCATAAGTAAAAGAAATAAATAAATAAACAAGTACAAGTCTGTTGAACTATCATCACCTTGACCATTATACAATTTGATTTTTTTTATTCTAGTTCATGTGCCTGATCTGATTCATATAGTAATAATATCTCCTTGCTTGCTTGAAAGATCATCATCAACAGAAGAAGGCTTTGTACCCTGAAGAGAAAAAAAAAGATCATTCATCAAAGATAAGTCACCATGATGAAGAAAAAGAAACACAGCAGATCCCAATCTTCTTCCAAGAAAACTATTGAACCATCCCCAGATTCTTCACCTTCACCTTCACCTAGGCTCCTCTCCATTTTTCGTTCTAAGGTGACTTCTCTCTCTTCTCTCTTTGGCTTCTGATTCTTCCTATTACCGATTCTCTGGTTCTGGATTTGAGCTGTTGTGCATGTTTATTTTTGTAGTTGGTAAGTGGTAAAGACTTGAAGCATATGTTCAGAGGCATGAAGACCAAAACTGCACCTGGACTGTCTTCTCAGTCTAGAATCGTGAGATGTCCCAAGTGCCACAAGCTTCTCCAAGAACCTATAGATGCCACTATTTACAAATGCAGTGGATGCAACTCCATTCTCCAAGGTACAATAGCCTTCTTTAACTCCCCCATAACCCATACTCATGTTCACAATAGCTTAGTGTTCTCTGTTTCTTGTGCTCTTTCTTTACATGTAGCAAAACGTTGGGACCTGGAAAGCAATGGCGACTCTATTCCAGAGGCCCTCCTTTATTCTCAAAACCGTAGTTTAAGTACACAGTTAGAATCTGCAGAAGCGGGTAGTAAAACTCCAATTAGAAGCACTCACCGGGAGTACAACTCGAGGGCATCCCCTTCTGTTGAAAGGGGTTATGATTCGGAAACTGTTTACAAGCATGAGACATCTGATGTCCACAGAGAATGGATGAGAAGGGCTGATGAGTTCAGCGTGACCGGTGACTCTGATGCTTATGCTTCAGCAAGAAGCTCTCCTTATAACTCACGCAGCAATGCCTCGGAGTGGACACAGCATGAGAGGAGATATCATGTTCCTTTCTATCCAGCTAGTCCTTCCCCTTCTTCTGCGTATGAGTATGGCTACAATAGTCCCTTTCACGGGTCTCAAGCTTCTGCATCCGAGAAGTCTTATTATCATCATCACCAACAAAACCAATTCAAGCAAAAGGAGAGAGAAGGCTGGTTTCAAGAATCTTCTGCTAGTGCTTCACCAATTCGTTTCCCTGGTGAGACATCTAATAAAAACTACTATCCCTCGTCTTCTCAGTATCATAATCTCTACGAACCCAGGAGCTCTGTGTACTCTGAGCGTAGTTATCAAGCGCCACTTCGTTCCACATACTCTGAGCATTCCAAGAGTGGGACAAGTCGTGAGAAGAGATCTCAAAGGGACAAAAAGAAGGATGTCAGAAAGAAGAAGCCGGTGGTGAAACGCTATGTGCTTCCTTCAGCGGGTGGAGCGCCTTTTGCAACTTGTTCCTACTGCTTAGAACTTCTACAGCTTCCTCAGGTGTCTCTCCATGGGAAACATAAGGGATATCAAGTGAGATGTGGCAGTTGTTCCGGTGTACTTAACTTCTTTGTTCGAGAGAAAGCAGATACTGGTTTTGCTGAGGAGACTGTTAGTAATCATCAGGATTCAGCTTCAGAAGGTCATGATGAAAGTCATATGTCCTGCTCAGACAATGATGATGTGATCTTGAGACGGAATGTGGAAAGTTTTGAGGATAATGAGAGTAAAGAAGACACAAGGAGCATGTCAAGCACGTTATTAGATTCGAAACTTGAGGCGTTGCAGCCTTCACTGAACCAGAAGTTGAGGGAACAACAATCTGCATCAAGTGAGAGTATCGGAGACACTTCAAGAAAGCATCTAGAGAAATCTGAGGAAGCTTGTTCAGAGAAGTCAACCGAGATGGATAACAACATTTCTGAGAGAGTCAGTTGTGATCTAGAGGAGGTTGGATTATATGAGAAGAATGAAACTCTTAAAGTGATGTTTGGAGATGGATCAGGTGAGTCCTTAGAGGTTCCAGTATACAAGAAGGAAAGAATGAGTGATTCAAGTATAGAAGCTGAGAGAGTTGCAGATAAACCGGTATCTCATAGTGCGGAAACACGTGTACTGTCTGAGAATACTGGAGACAATCAAGAGTTTGGTTGGGAGGAGACTCAAGAGAAGGAAGAATATGGAGGTGAAGGTAAATGGGAGGATAGCATGGGAGACAAATCTCGGTACACTGGAGATTCAATCTGTGACAACAGCTCAAGCAATGGTGAAGCATATGAAGATACAAAGATCATATCAGCTGCACCACAGAACGAGAACCAGAGGTTTATAGGACAATCAGGTGAGGATACAGTAACAACATCCAGGACTCATGAGGAGCAGTCCAAGTATGAGAACTCAAGTGAAAGACAAGAGTTGGATACGACCATTGGTGACAGTGTCAGGTATATTGTGTCAGAGGAATCAATATATGATACTGGCAAAGTGAGCGAAGATGGATCTGCTGTTTCTCTCACGAAGGCGAGTGAGACTTTCAGCACAAGCATAGAAGGCGAGAGAGGTGAAGAGAGATCGGTATCTCATCAAATGGATCTTCTTCCAAACGAGAATGTAGAAGATTCCTATGAAAGACTCGAGTATGCAGGTGAAAGAACATGGGAAGAAGAGACTATGGAAGATAGAGCTGGTTTGCATTTGGAGGAATATGAGAATTACAGCAAACCATTTGAATGGACTTCAGAAGTAGCTCCAACATTTCATAATCATATGCATGAGTCAAAGGTAGGGACGATAAACGAACCAGATGAGGAGGCTGATGGAAGATTGGAATCCAGTTCAAGGGGTTCCTTCAGTGACCATGAAAGTTCAGAAGAGAGTGCTGTATTTCAGGAATCTCAAGATGCTAAATCAGATCAGTCTAAGTATGTGTATGAGCTACCAAGTGAAAAACAAGAGTTGAGCAATGACACAGAAAGGCATGAGATACATGAGGAGGATAGATATGAGACAAATGAAACGTTTGAGCCAGCCAAGATGGTCGAAGATGGATCTGTTGTTTCTCTTGAGAAGACGGGTGAGACAAACATAGGCGAGAGAGGTGAAGAGAGGTCGGTATCTCATCATCAAATGGATACTGAAAACGAAGATCTAGAGGCAATGCAAGATGGAGCTGAGTTCCATTTGGAGGATTATCATAACAATCCACATGAATGGACTTCAGAAAGAGCTCCAACATTTCGTCTGGATGAGTATGAGCTAGGAACAATGTCTGCATCGGAAGAGGATGCGAATGGAAGATCATCCAGTTCAACAGATTCCACCAGTGACCATGAAAGTTCAAATGAGAAAGCTGTGGCTCATGAGAAGCCTTCTCTGATGGATGAGAACAAATTCGAAGAGCTAAAAGTTTCTCTAATGGTGGGAGATGGGCCATCATTGCACTTGGATAAGTACGGAAATGATTCAACGAAACTGGAAGATACATTTGAATGGACAGAAAGAGCTCCGACATTTCGTCTGCATGACTCTGAGCTAGGGACAATGCTTGAACCAGAAGAGCATGCTGATGGAGGATCGGAATCCAGTTCAACTGGTTCCTTTAATAACCATGTCAGTTCAAAGTTGAGAGCTGACTTCCACGAGGAGGAGGAGGAGGAGGAGCTACAACTACACGAAGAGACAGAAGATAGGGTGGCATTGGACTTGAAGAAGGGTGAAAACGGATCAATAAAATTGGAAGAGACATTTGAATGGACTTCAGAAAGAGCTCCAACGTTTCGTCTGCATGACTCTGAGCTAGTGACAAGGCTTGAACCAGACGAGGATGCTGATGGACGATCAGAATCTAGTTCAAAAGAAATAGATATATATCATGAGGAGGAGCCCAGGCTGGTGATTGACAGCAGAACCAAAGCGCAACAAGAAGGAGAAGTGGCAAAAGATATGGCATCGCTGCACTTGGAGTGTGAAAATGAACCAATGAAACTGAATGAGAC
Source organism: Brassica rapa (assembly GCF_000309985.2). Lineage (NCBI taxonomy): Eukaryota > Viridiplantae > Streptophyta > Magnoliopsida > Brassicales > Brassicaceae > Brassica > Brassica rapa. The sequence goes on along the minus strand of NC_024801.2, from coordinate 18,065,279 downwards.
ATTTGAGTGGACTTCAGAGAGAGCTTTAACGTTTCGTCACCGTCAATATGAGCTAGGGACAACGCTTGAACCGGACGAAGATGCATCAGAATCTAGCTTAAGGGGATCTTTTAATGACCATGGAGTTTCAAAAGAAGGAGCTGAGATTCAGGAGGATGAGCCTTGGCTGGTGGATGATTATGAAGCCAAAGCGCTTAAAGCAAGCGTCAGAGCAGACGACGGACCATCGCTGCACTTGGAGAAGTGTGAAAATGAAAAAGTGGTATTGAACCAGACACTTGAACCAAGGGATGATTTATTCAAGCTCAGTCATGATGACACACTTGAGCAAGAGAGGATAACGTTTCATTTGGAGAAGTCTCAAGAAAAGCAAGTGAATCTAAGGCAGACCTTTAAACAACAAGGCGACACTGAACACAACATACCAGCATCTGAAGGCCATGAATCCCCATGCAAAATGGCCGAAGTAGACAGTGAAGCTGAAGAGGATATGTTGGGAAACCATTTAGAGCCATTGCAGATAGAGAATGAGAGGTCAGGACTAACCTCTGAACCATATTCTCATTTCTGTAACACAACGGATCCCTCTGAGATTGTGGGTCTGCGTCTTGCGTTATATGAAACCCAAACTTCACCTCTCAGTTCACCAATGCACACACCCACTGGTTCCCCACTGCACATCCTGATGCGTTCTCCGATTGCTTCACCAATGCGTACCCACATAGTTTCACCAATGCGTTCTCCCATCAACTCATCAGGATCACTCTCTGATGTATTGTTCTTCGGCAAGAAAGCTTGAGGGCAGTACTACAGAGAATCATTCCCCATACTTTCAAGACTGTACCTGCAATGCAAAACAGTGTGTACATTGTTTCATTTTTGTTTGCAAGTGTCTGGATTATATGTACAGTTTTCAACAAGCTTTTTTTTTTTATATAGAGCTGTGCTCTTCATTTACTTAAAAATGATACATGGTTACAGATTCCATCTGAAGAAAGTAAAAGACAAAAAATGAAAAAAATGATGATTTACCAGGAGCTGTTACGATTCAATACATAAACATTCCATTCAGAGAAATCACACATGCAGCACCTAACAAAGCTAACACAATCGAAATAACAAAGATCAGTGAAAAAGGTCTGACTTTTCTATAAATAGAAATCAGTAACTGCGGTATAACTCAACATATAAAAAAGTCCAGATCATATGAATGAACAATAAGAAAGCTGCTCTAAATTGATATATATATATATATATATATCCACTGAGACATAACTAAGGCCAATTTTATTATCAGTTTGGTGCAAGTTTGAGAGGAGAAGAATAAAGTAAATTTTGTTTATGAAACCTGAACTGGAACAGAACACGTTTAATCCACATGATATTCTAAAAATATAGCTAATGACTTCTCTCCTTTTATTATCTTCAAAGAGAAGGAAAACAGAACAATCAACATGAAACTTCCATGAGTAGTGTATACTAACTTATTATCTTACTCTGGGAAAAAAAAAGAGAGAGTAAAGTTTCAATCTTTAAGCAAGTATTTACAACCGTGACATGTTACTTACTTACTTACTTGTCCCCTACTTCTAGTTTCTCGAGAAATGTCTTCCTTATCCAATCAAAACGGATGTATCCATAAAGAACTACGTGTCAGAAAATTAAAGAAGAACCTGAGTTTTAGGACTAACCAGTTCAAAACACAATGTGATTCCCAATTACTCGATGTACAGTAGTGCTTATTTTCTTACTTAATTCCAAAAATGTTACTTAAAAAGTTCGCAACTTTGAATACGCCCAAAGACATGTGTTCATAATCCCATCCAAAAGAGTCATGCCATAGTCATTCCACGCAGATATCTGGTTCTTGAGATTGAGCATCGTTGCATTTTCTCCTGCCTTGCTATAATCAAATTTTGACGATTCGTTTGTCATTTGTCTTTTACACTTTGTGCCATGTTACATATAAACAACTGAACAACGTGCCGTTTTCAGACAGTATACTTTTTTTTTTCCCCGGCCACCTTGTTTCTCAAGGATAATCCAATTTTTTATTCTAATCTCATGTATTTTGCCAAAGTTTAATTGGAAAATTCAGGGAAGTCTCTTAAAAAATCTACGCAAATATACAAACCAAGCAAAGATCATTCTGATCGTTTAAAACAAACATGATTAGTCCAAACAATATCATATGAGACGTTACATCTTCACGGGGTAAGGCCAAACTACTACTCATTTGTAGGGTTTAGGATTTGATCATCAAACAAAAATCCAAAACCCATTGTGTTTCCCGTTGTCTAATTTACCTTCAAACTGTACAATAATCTATGATTACAAAGTGTAGTTTGGGAGTATCTTCAACTTCCCTAATTGCAACAATGCCTACTTTACAAGTCTAGTTTGGGAGTATTTAGAATATCTTCAACGTTCCCTAATGCATGCCCAGCATTAATTCGTTATGTGCACTAATTGATGTTCAGAAATCAGGACCATGCTCACATACATATATGGTCGTACTTGTTTCTACGTGACTCGAAAGACTCCTAAAATTCTCTTTTGGTCTTTATGAGACCACAATATTTGCTAAGCATTTGAATGAAACTGATATTAAGCCACATAAAGTCTAAGATTGTGTTATTAGAGAAGACAATCAAATTGGGGTTTATAGCAAAATTTGATTAATATGCATATACTTATAATGATAATATGTGAATATTATTTTGCATGCAGTTTTGAGGGATCTTTCCTCTCTTATGATATATTGGAAAATACTTTGTTTATGAAAATAAAATAAAATATAAAGCTTCTTCTTTTTGTTCTTGCATTAAAATAAAGCTCTCATGAACTATTTCAATTTCTGTCTTGTATCATTCTTTAGTCTTTTCTCAATAAATCTCTTATGAGATAAATTTATCTTGTTTTGAATCTGTTTAAAACTGAAAGTGAAATTCAGTAGTTTCCTTTGGGTTTCATAACGAACTTACAAATCTACAAAAAACACCTTTATTAATAGATTTTACAACTTCAAAACAGTTAGAACGCAGATATATATGTAATGAATTTGACTTTTAGGATTTGGGAGAGACATGAACCTAAGAAGATTGACTGTGTTTGAGGAAAGAGCTAGAGTCAAGGAAATTATGACTTAAGGTTGTGAATTTTTAAAAGTATTAACAAGCAATCAAATATATTTCCATTGAATTTCCTTATTCAGTCTTTTCCTCACTTTTTATCATGTTCCCCGGCCTGAACAAAGAGAAATATTCTTATTCCAATGAGAACTTTCTCATTGTAGACATGATATATGAAGCTTCCTCTTATTTTCCTTGTTTATATTTCCCTTTTGATCGCACCACAAACTCATATTGGTGAAAAAGAAATGTGTGCGTTTATACAAATATTGGTCCCAGCATACGATACCCACTACTCACCCCTTTCGTCATAGTAATTCTATTTACACGTCACAATAAACTGTACATATTTGATTCTACGCACCGTTTCAGAGTATGAGATTGTTGAACAGTATTGCCTAAACAGTTTTCGATGATTAACTATTGGTTAATCACAGTTTTGTTTTCTTTTACTTAACCATGCGTGTTTTGTGTTTGTATAGCGAGTACATTTTATGAGAATTAATGAAAAACATTTACAACAATCTCTTTTTCAATAACATTTATTTTAAAATAGAAAGGTGGTACTTTCTTGCGTCATAACAATTCAGCGTTTACAAAATGTTACTTTGTAAATTTTATCATGCAGAGGCGATGGAATTAATGTATATAACTAACTTGGAATTAATGTGTTAAAAAAAATTAACTTGGAACACACATAAATTATACCAATTTTTCAATTTTTTACAGACATCACAGTGAAAATTAATAGCAAAGATGCATAATGAAACTAAACAACGACGCTAAAATATAACAATGCTAACACTCTAAACAGCAAGGTTAAAACACAACAATACTAACACTCCAAAAACTAGGCCTCGGTACAAATCGGATATCCAGAAAATTCGCAGTATCCGTGATCATCTCCATCACAAACGAATATTTATATCTGTAATTCGTTTCGATCTAAAAATTCTAGATATCCGTAGTTGTTTTAAATATTCAGAAGTCCGAATATCCCTATTTCTTTTAAACATACATGGATTTTCGATTCGATCCGTCAATTATATTTAAGTATTTATAACTTTAAAATTAAATAAATAAACCGTCGTAATATCAATTAAAATAATAATATCATATAAAAAAACTAACATCTTTAATAGAAAATCTAAATCAAAAACAAAAAAAAAAGTCAATATTAACAAGCCTAATAAGAAAACTCATATGTTATTACTTGACTCAGCATAAAAACTAAATTGGATATACAGCAACCCAAAACAAACATTTGAAAAAAACAACTTAAAATAAAAAAAAATTAACCAAATGATTTCATAAAATATTTATATATATAATGGATGTATATAAAACTGCATTACATATCTATAAATATATGGAATCCGACTTTCTTAAAAAAAATTTGTAATTTGCATCTTTTTTTTTTACAGATTTCACACTTTGCTATTTGCTTGATTTGAAGTTTTACGGATATCCGGATTTTTCGAATCAAATCGAAACGAATAACGAATCAGATCAAAATTAATGGGTATCATGTCCAGCCCTGCTAGAAACAACAACAATTTTGTTTCTTTTTTGTTATCAATAGACAAACTTAGTTAAGACTCTGTGAACAAAAACTAGTAACTGTGTATGAACGACAAAAGACGGTTATTTACGAGCACTGCGTGGTAGACTGTCTGCCTTTGATATATGTGTTCGGGGTACATATATGAACTCTGAATGATTGAAAATCTTCTTCAATAGCTGAATGTCATCCAAATAAGTTGTAAAGGAATGTCATTCTTCTGATTCCCAAACCATCTTTACCAATTGAGAATAATATGTTGCAAACGGTACGTGAAATTGTCATAATTTCCTCATGCTTTCCATTTCCTAGATGATGACTTCTAATTCTGAATGAAGGGTGAAAGTCTGGCTGGCGCTCGTGTTCCTTTCCCCATCAGCCCATCAAATCCTTCCATTGTACTATACCAACCTTGTCTAGTAATTGGCATGATCCTTTCGTGACGCATCCGTAAAACACCATCATTTCGGTATGTGAGGTAATGTTGCCGACTCCACCTCTCTAGTTTGGGTGACCCATTGTGTTAGTGATGTATATGCCTCAATCCAAACTGTTGATTCAGTTTTTGCCAATTGGAAAGTATCTTTAGAGTTGGTATCTACATTGTTGAAAACCATGTTATTTCGTCTTTTGTAAATGTACTATAAAATTCATGCAAATCGATAATAATCCACTTGCGGTGAAACCTTTGAAAACAAAAAAAATGATCTATATTTACAAAAATCGATTGAGTAGGAAAACTAACTGGATTTTGATGAAAATTTTGATAGAGCTCATACTTGGACAGGGTGATATTCAATAAATAATGAAAATGGAATGCACCTTTTCTAAATAAGATAGGCCACCTTCAAAAACACACAAAATATAGGTAACCACTCCGTAGTTTTTCAATCGATAACTAGCAATTCCTTAATGGAGGATACTATCAATTAACTATTTATAAGAAGACAGCTAATATTCAGATTAGATTAAGTGCAAACGTATGTTATATGTTTAATCATTCTTTTATTATTTATTCCATTGTCAACACCTCTTCTCCCATTGACCTTTTGTCGCATCATCCCTTTGAAATAACAATAGTATAACTTTTTCAATTGTTCCCGTGACTCTAATGAACAATATTTTCTTTTTTTTCTTCTGCTTAACTCTAATTAACAATATTGTTATCAAATTAGATAGAAATTATTCATTTGATCCTTTCTATTGGTCGACGTACATCCAGTGGCGGAGCCACCTTGACCTGACGGGGGTCATCTGACCCACATGAAATTTATAAAACTTAACTTATGTTATAGGTTTATTAACATACTTATTTTCTTGGTGATTTAGTAAAAATCTTCCTTTATGACCCCATGTCTTGTGTTCAAACCCCACACATACCTTTTAAGTTAATATAATATGAATAAATGACCCATGTAAACCGAATATCTAGCTCCCGCCACTGTGTACATCAGAGACCAGAGACCAATTCTGGTTCGATAGAGATAAACAAAAATGCTGGCCTAATAAATTTAGTAATCATGTCAAAAGATAATTACAACGACATTATATAGTAAGTTTCAAACAATAAATTTTCCAGCTGTTTTACTTTACATTTAACTTCGGCTAGAAAACCAACTTTTTGAATTATTGAAAATAGTTGAGACACAAGAACTACACTTTCGAGTATTTATGACGAATCTCATTTATGAATCTGCTCACAAATGTGGAGAGGAGTTATTGGCGTCTGAAGATCTAGTGTACTATATCTACTAGCTTAAGATCCGTGCAATTGCGCTGAAAAAATGTTATATATAAAACTAATTTTTATCTATTTGTATTCATTTATGTATTATGTATATAATTAAATTAGAGTAAAAACATAAATCAAAATAATACATCTTGTTTATTTATGATATTTTTTTGGTAAATAAATCAAGACAATCATTTTATTTATTTTATATTGTATATAATTAAATTTCAATGACATGGACATAAATGTACAGTATATTTTAATATAAATATTTATTATTGAGAATTCATATTCATATGATAAACAAAAAATTCTAATGTGCGATTTTTTTAATGAAAATTTCAATACTTTTTCAATTAAAATTTAGAAATTATCATACTTAAGTATTACTCTATGTTATATAGTTTAATTTTAAACTATATTATTATATAATATGAATGTCTAGTAAATTCATATTCATACGATTTATGATCATTTGTATCTTGTTATTATAAAAAAAAATTAAACCATTGATCACAAAATTTTAATGTGAGACATTTAACGTTTTTAATAATTTATAGTCGTTTTTAAAATTCAAAATATGACATATAATTTTTTTAATTTTTTATTATATGGTTAATGTAGTTGTTTAATATATTTTATTAATATAAAGTTAAAAAAAAAAGCTAAGATACAAAAATTATTATCAAATATTTATTATTCATAATCATTAATTGTTATATATACGTCAATCATATTAGGTAATTTCGTAGCTTTTATTTAAGGAAAGTGCGAGAATAATCTTTTGTGCACTATTTATCAATTTAATAGTTAGTTTAATAAAAATTATAATATAAGTTAAGATGGACCAACCTATTTTTTTTAAGAATTTTTAATTTCATTCTCATTGTGACACGTGGCTACAAAATAATGTTGTAATGTTTCTCAATTAATATATAAAGTATATGGTAGCTATCCACCAAAATAACAAAAAAAAAAACTAAAATCATTTCTTAATTAGTAATTTAACATAATATTTTGACATTTTTAACGCTATCCAGACTAGTCACGTGTTGCCACGTGTCGGTCCTCTGTCCCTGGCGATGCCGAAATGTTAATTCTCCAATGGCCAGAATTCGAACCCAGGTGGTGATACTCACAGCTGTAAGTCCTTTACCACTAGAGCTAGAAGCCCCAGTTATTTAATCAATAGTTAGTTACTACAATTTAATTAATTTGTATTCTGGATTGGTGGACCAATAACCATATTTTTGTAGTTCATACTTCAATTAGTGTGTACTAAAAGACCTCACAAAGAGAAAATCTCAAAATCAATTTTTTAAAAAAAAATCGGTGGTAAAAAATGTACTTATTTACATTTTCTTATCGTTACGAAAAGAATTCTTATATCAACTCAAGAGTTGAATTTTTCGGAGATCATCAAATCAATTTACGTATCTAACATGTGTATAGTTTTTGAAGCCGATCAGCGTGTATATAATCGACAATAAAAAATAACTTCAATTATAATGGAATGACGAAAACATGTAAAAATCAGGCACACAATTTTTATCAGCTAAAACTTTGATTAATAGAAACTATATAGTAGCGGTAACATGAAACTTTCATCACAAATAGGTTTATAAAAAGTGGTAGAATCATAATGAAACAAAAAAAAATATCTGAAACCCCATCAACCCCTTTTTGTATTTTCGTACTATCAACTTGGCGTAGCAACTTGTTGTCCTGTGACATTAAATCTTAGTGGATATACATTTTCAAAAAAAATATTAAGCAAGTATCGGAATGTTGTCGACTGGAGGTATAGTACGGTGTCAACAAGAAAAAGGAAAGTTCATGTTTACATATAACTAGGATAAGACCTGCGTTTTACGCAGGGTGAGTTAAATAAAACATACGGTATTGACAAAGTTAAGATTTATATATGATCAATTTTTTTTATATATATGTATACAGTGTTGGTTTGTTTGTATAATCATCTACACGTTGAACTGATAACAATTTTAGTTGGAATTGTGGATCAAAACTTAAAATTTATGATGGATCCGATATATTTTAGTATTTTCTTTTATTAACTTATAGGAGAATCAAAATTTTATATTTTTTTCGATTTTTAAGCTACACTAATGATGATACTTAATGATGGTATTCTTTGTTTTCAAGTTGCAACCGATACTTTCTATAGGATCAAAGTTAGGTTAACATGATATATATCATTAATTAATAAGAAAGAACATGATCATTAGCGTTTTCTTAAACTATGATAAACAATTAGGCAATTCATTCATTTGTGCCAAAGTTTTTTCTTAATCTTCAATATAATTTTCCTAATTTAAGTTCTAAAAAATTGTGTTGTAAAGAAAAAAATATTTGATATATAGATTCGTTTGGTAATTAATTTGTATGTATATTTTTTTTATTAACAAAACAGAATAGTTACTCTTACCAAAATTTCCATTATGCTATATATGTGTATCACATTAACGTTATTATTATGTTTTCCATGATTATATGTGAGTAGTTTTCCATAATCATATCTGAGTTGTTTCTTTTATTGATAATAGTTTAATACAATAAAATAAGAAAATTTAGTAATTCATAATATTATTAAATAACTAAATATTAGCACACATTATATTTTTCAACAAAAAAATTAAAATTATATTTTGTTTAATTTGATAAAAAGATGAAAATAACTTTTAACATAAAACAAAATATTAAAATTACTAAAATTACTAAAATCAATATTTTAAAAAAGTACGAAGACCATAGCAATACAATAAATTATATATATATATATATATATTATTACTTATATTATATGATTTACATATAATTATACTGTTATATTTTAATTATTCAGTTTATTGGGTTTGATCGGTTTATAAAGATTTCAATATTATGTTAAGGTCGTTTATATTCCCTATTAACTACTATGAATTGCACGTATTATATGTTTCCTTAATTCCCAAATAAATATTATCAATGCTTGCCTTGATGACAAAGTATTTACATTTTAAATAAGATTTTCCTTAATTACATATTACCAAATTGTGTATCAAGACACTATATTTGATATTTAATCATCAGATTTTTTCAGATAATAATCTTTAATTATTTCTTTTAATAAGGAAAAGATAACAAACCTAATAGTAAGTCAATCTTCGAAGTCGATATTCGTTCGTTTCTATTAAAAAAAAATTATGCATCAAACCAACATCAACAATACAAAATACGATATGGGCTCCGTATATAATCTCGATTTGGTTAGCCGATTAGGTTAACCATTATTAACATATTTCGATTTCGTTTGGTTAACCATTATTAATCTACATATATAATGGTTAAACAATAATCCATACCAAGTATACAATCTTCTTCTGCTCAGTTTGCTGTTCTTCTCTTGTTGTTGCGATATGGGCTCTGTATATAATCTCTTACGTATGTGCTGTTTAAGGTACGAAGCTTCTGAGATTGATAAATGATATTATTAAGACGATGTAAAAGTAATATTGTTCACCAGTCCAAGAGATCAGAACTTATTAAAACCAAATCACTAATTGATCACTAAAGCTTTGATCCCCATAGTTATTGTAGTAAGGTTTGAGCTGTGAAGATATCTACAGAAAACCTAATGTTAAGTTGTATGATCATATGTAAATTGTTTCATATAAATGTAAGTCAAAGGTTCGTAGTACATAACCGAATGTAAGATGACTTGTTGAACGTTTTATTATGGACCAATTTTTTATTATGCTTGTGTCTCACTAATTTATTATGCTCGTGTTAACCAAATGTTTATAAGTATAGTTTATGTAAATAATGTACCTAGTGAAGATGAGAATTAAATTTGGACCAACTTTTTTTCAATTGATTGTAAAGCTGTCACGTAAAGTAAATTGATATCTTAATTGATTGACAACTCAGCAAGGTTCTTTTTTAATTATTACAAACTTAAGGTTATATCTTTTCAAATGTTTCTCAATTAATATATAAGGGATTCTAATAGTATAGTTTTAGAGATTATATACAACAATTTGATTATTTGCATTACTTTTCCACGAGTCTAGTAAAACCCCCTACATAATGTTTTATCTCAATCTAAAAAAAAAAATCGTAAATTCATTGTGAGTTTTCACAATTCATCTGAATTATAATGCAACTAAAGCCATATATCTGCCTAAAAATCATTTTCAACCATATTCTATTTTTATTTTAAAATAGAGTTTGAAGTAAAAAGTTTTTTTTAAAACTTTACTCTATTTTCTACTAAATAATAGAAAATGAAACTATTCCTTAAATGGTGTAATAGTTTATTTTACTCATTCTCTATTTATTAATTCAAAATGAAATAGGATTTGAGGGAAATTAGGTTTCACTATATCATTATTTTATTTTTAAATAATACTGGAGTAATACATTAAAGATGATATAACTCAAAATTGATTAACACTTACAAATTATAGTCTAGATTTACTATTTTATCATTTTTCTATCAGTCAAATATATTTTATCTTACATAACTATCACCAATCTCTAATTAAAATTTGATTAAAGGAGGGAGGGGCCGGTCACAAGACCAATTAGACATCTCTAAGCGAAGAGAACGTGTGTGATGATGCACTGAGATAGTGAGGGACCGACCAGTGAGTCTACCACTTCTACCACACAAAAAAAACAAGTATAAAAATTCATGATAAATAGTTGCCTTTTCACGAAACTAACTTATATTCTATATTAAGAGAATATTATGCCTAACTAAAACTTTTCCGAGAAATTGGATCAAACAGTGATTCTGAGCAAAAGGAAAAACCTTTCACCGAAAGTGTTCTTGTCATTATAAATTCTATTATAATCAAGACCAATATAAAATAGCTTCTAGAAAAGAAAAATTGGGTAGAAAAGTTTAGCTTTGATACTCGTATTTTATATTATTGAATTGAGCTGATAGGTTAGTCTAATTGGAAAGCGAATGAGTTATAGCTAGAGATCAAAATAAACTTTATTCATATGATTCTTTCATGCTTAGATGAGCTGGGCCAATAAACAAACGCTTTTAGATAAATAAAATTATGGAATAGTAGTAATTGTCATATATAAAAGTACTATTCAAAATGTGACCCCAAGAAAAACTTATTAGTGCTGTTCGTTTCACTGACGCGGGTTTTTGCGGCTGCGGCTGCGGCTGAGTCTGCGGCTGCGGCTGCGGCCATTCGTTTGGTTGTTGTTCGTTTTGTAGCCGCAGACTCAGCCGCAGCCGCAGCCGCAGCTTGTTGTTCGTTTCGTAAACGCAGGACATTGCCGCAGCCGCAGCCGCAGCCGCAGAAAGTAGATTTAATTCTGTTCGTTTGGTTGCCGCAGACGCAATTTTCATTTATTTCATATTTTAATTTTATGAATTTTTAAAATTATATTTTAAATAAATAAAATATTATAAAATTGTAAGACTTATATGCAAATCAAACTCGCCTTCTTGTGGTCTTAATGTATCCTTCGCAAACTTGAGAAGAGCACTCAAAACTTCATCAAGCTTCCTTTGGACCGTATCCACTGATCTTTGATACCTTGCAGCAATATCCCGCTTCGTCTTATCTTGACCAACAGTCTCGAGAAACATCGCCACAGATTCTTCAAGGTAGACATGGTGAGTTTCTTTCAATCCATATCGCTCAGCTAGCATCTTGCACAAAGCTTCAAAAGTCCTTTGATTCATTCGAAGAATGTCATAACATTGCTGATCAGATTCATACATAAGTTGTTGAACATGTCGCCATCCTGCTCCTCGATCTGTTCTATGACTCAATCTCTCGGTAATAGGCACATCAAACAAACCAAGTTCATCATCATAATCACCATCCTCATCTTCCAAAATCCATCTTTCAAGCATCTACAACACAATATTAAATAAATCATCATTAAAATTACAGCAGATGTCTATATGAGTTTATAAGTCTATTAGTCTATTAGACCTAGACTTTGGCGCTGAGTTTATAAACGTAATTAGAGCAGATGAGTTTATAAGACCAAGCACACATTAGACCAATCACACATTAGACCAAACGTAATGAGTTTATTTCACAGACATAAGAGAAGTAAACATTTTGTTACCAGATTCAAAACCAAGTCTACTAAACCAGCATATACAAAAGGCAGTTTCATACAAAGATCAGACCAAAAGCAAAAGTTCCATACTAGTCCTAAGTTCCATAATAGTCCTAAGCTTCATAGTCACGTTTTATCTTGGTCCTAAGCTCTATAAACTTAGTCTTAGCTTCATCTGTCTTCATTGTTATAAAAGCCCTTCTGCTCCCTTCACTGTCTATAAGATGTTCCATTGCTGCTTCATATAATGGAGACCACTCTCTCACTCCAGGCAATGTGTACAGAATCTCTAACACATTCTCAACACTAGAAGCTTCTTGACGCTCCATTGAAGCTTCTTGACGCTCCAACATCCGTTCTGCTATCTTGTTCTTCACCATAAGCGCTTCAGTACAATTGTCACAAGCTTCTACAACCATATCCTTCTCCTTACGCCTTCTTTTTCCTCTCGAACTTCCAGAATGAGTCTGAGTTTGGCGCTGGGTTTGTGTTTGCAGCTGCGGCTGAGTTTCTGTCTCTGCTGCTGCTTGAGTTTCTGCTGCTGGCTGAGAATCGACTTCATCACCATCATCTACACCCACTCCAGAGTTCAAGCTTGCTTCTCCATGTTGAGCACTCCATCCTTCTGCTCCAGTTACTACTACAGCACCAAATTCTTCTTCAAACATATCCATATTAAATTCTTCTTTCCATACAGATCTTCTAATCCCAGGACACTCCTATATAACAAAAAAAAAATAAAGAGTAAGTTAATGAGGAATCATGAAGCAAATATAAGCAAATGAAGCAAAAGAAAATACACAGAAGAGATAAGAGAAACTGACCTTTTCACGCTCACTCCACCAATCATCTGACATATCAACCCTTCCCATGCTGTCAAACCCAAGACCTGTCTTATTCTTAATCAACTTCCTAAATTTGACGTACTTCTTTCTACTTGTGTCGTACTTGTTCTTCAACAAAGGCCACTCAAGAAATCCTTTCTTAAACCTCTTTTCGAACGCGTCTATGATGTTCTGTTTCCCTACTTTATTCATTGATGTCGTTCTATTTCCTTTTCTTCTCTTTTCCGCATAGAGTTCGAAAAAATACCTAACTTCTTCAGGAGTCCAAGTCTAAATCACAGAAACACATAAACTCAAGTTCTATACTGACCTAAAGACAGTTCAGTTCCCTACACTACTCAAGTTCTATACTGACCTAAAGCAATACAGTTTCATACATATAACAAGAAAGACTAGTGTGAGAGAGCCTTACCTCTTTTGCCATCTTAAAAAGTGAGGAACAGCGGTAGAGAGTGAGCTTGAGATGACAGAGCCTGCAAAAAAGAAGAGAGAAACCGAGTAGAGTCAATAACCAGAACCGCTGTGTCTATTCTTTAACACAAACCCATCAGAGATATTATACAAACCCATAAAAGACAAACAAAGACAAGAAGATGTACAATGCTTACAAGAGAGAGAGCTGGAGAGGAACAGGGACAGTCTGAGCAAGCTGGAGAGGAACAGGGACAGTCTGAGGAAAAAAAATCAAATGTCAGTTCAAAAGTTCTATTCTTTACCAAGCAAGTAAGAACATTTCAAGTAAACAGAGAACTAAGGAAACAAACCTTACTAAAGAGGGTCTGAGCTTGGAGAGAGTGATGGAAGTGAACACCTCGGAGAAGAGCTCGAGACAGAGAGCTTGTGAGAGCCTGCGACCTGCAAAAAAAAAATAACAGACCTTTAGAGCCAGAGCATCAGACTCAAAAAAAATAACTTGTTTTGTGACTTAAAACCACTTGGAAAGAGAGCTCCATGAACAGAGAGAGAACCATACAACCTAGAGCAAAGACAACTAGTACACTTGGAAGTAACTTGAGCAATTCATAAACACAGGTGAGCCTTGTAAAAATTAGAGTAAGACATGGCAAAGGATACAAAAAAAAGCTAGAAGCAAAACCCATCAATTGACCAACAAACAAACTGTAAACATTCAATGACTATCAAGCTTAAACAAACTCTATCAAGCTTAAACAATAAGCAATAAAAAAACCTTTTGTATAAACCTTTACTCTCACAAAAAAAAATCTAGACAACAAACCTATGAAGCTTAAACAGAGTAGAACATCAACAGCATCAAACAAAAGAAGCTAATGAAGCTAACAGCATCAAACAAAAGAAGCTAACAACATATCACACACACAAAAACTGAAGTAATAACACCCGATTAAGAATCAAATCAATATCTGAATGGAACCTTAACTCTTAACTCTTAATACAATCATCACAAAATCCCAAAACAGAGAAACCCATCAAACATCTAAATCGCAAATACATCTGAAAAACAAATAAGAACCCATCAAACATCTGAACTAAGACATGAGCTTTGTGTAAGAGGTTCCTTACGAGAGAGTGAGAGACAGACGAAGCTTGGGAGATGCTAGGGAGAGCTTCGAGATGAGTAGATCGAGAGAGAGAGCTTCGAGATGTCCGAGACTGAGAGAGAGAGCTCTGGAGATGGGTTTCAACTGAGCTTGAATCTGCAACACAACACATTCATCAGACTCGGACCAAAGAGGAAGCGTTAGAACATAAGTATCAAGCAGAGCTTGAATCTGCAATATACCTCGGAGAAGAGAGAGAGCGTCGGAGAAGAGAGAGAGAGCTCTGGAGAAGGGTTTCCGTCGGAGAAGAGAGATGGAGAGAGAGAGAGAGCTTGAGAAGGGTTTGTGTCGGGGAAGAGAGTTGAGAGAGAGAGAGAGAGCGAGATGGAGAGAGAGCTCGAGGTCGGAGATTGAGAGACCGAGAGAACTCGGAGATGGATCAAGTCATCTCACACTTGCTGATGGAGAGAGGGCTCAGATCGAGAGAGATGGAGAGAGAGATCGAGAGAGATGGATAAAGAGATCGAGATCGAGAGAGATGGAAGAGCTGCGTCAATGGGAGAAGGAGTTGCGTCTGCGGCTATTAGGGTTAGGTATATTTGTAAATACTGAATTATATTAGGGGCAAAAATGTAAATATCTTAAGTCAACGCACGATTTAAGTCGCGATCGCGGGATTTTTCGGCGGCAGACGCAACACTCGGCGTCAGACGCGGCGGTTAGACGCAGGTGCCTGCGTCAATCAAACGAACAAGATTTTTGAAAAAAATCGCCGCAGCCGCAAGAACCTGCGGCGACGAAACGAACAGCACTATCTTACTAGATCAAATAAGAGTTGGATTCTATTTCGAAAACCATATGAAATCAATGAGAATAAGAATTTTGATCCAAGGCTTATAGAAATAATTGAATAACCCTAAGTACGCAAAACTTGTTTTCCCTTCTCATTAAGGTGAGAGTGACATCATCACCAAGTCACTCTGCAACGTCATGAAGCTCCCCTAAGCAAATGAAAAAGGGATAAGTTTCATCGCATTCTCTTGTCTTTGTCCATCTCTCTCTTTCTTCTCATTTCCTCACATCTTCCTCTCTCTCCAAAAAAAAATCAAAGCAATCCAACAAAAGAAAAAAGATCTCATCATTACAAGTTTCTTTTCTCCATTATATTTACACACACACTTCTCCTCCCTTTTAATCATATAGCCCACACCAAGAGAGGAAAACATTAAAAAACCACCAAAAACTCCCTCAGATTCACCAAAATGGATATTGCTAGTAATAACAAAGCAATAAAGCTAAAAGTTAGGGACCAACTTCTTCAAGGCCACGAGATGACCACTAAGGTTCAGCAACTCCTCTCTCAAGACGGGTCGGATTTGGGTCCAGCGAAGGATCTCGTGGAGAAAATATTGGGGTCTTTCAATGACATAATCTCTGCTCTTGATTCCTTCGAACCCATCTCCCCGTCTGCTCTAGTCACAGCCGTCGAAGGCTCTCAAAATGCTTCCTGCGACAACGACGGCAAGCTTGAGGATTCTGGCGATAGTCATAAAAAATTGGGACCAGTTAAGGGTAAAAGAGGATGCTACAAGAGAAAGTAAGTTTCACCTTCTCTCGCTTACTTTTTTGTTACCATGTTAAGTTTCAGAGTCTCCAACTTAAATCAATCAGGGATAAGTGAATTAGCTTAATCCCTTTACATATTAGTTGATTTTTTTTTTGTCATCATTAGTTGATTATTTCTCCAATTATCGATTACAATTCACACACACAAGAGTTTCAATCCAAGTTAATTATGATACGGTTGTGGTATTAGTAATTACGACTAGGTTATAAGCTAGTATCTCTTTTTTTACTAATTTACCATAGTGATATAGAGTTTAAAATAATCATTGTCATTCTATTTGGTTAACAATGATCATACAATATAAATCAATTGATCTGGATTCGAACTAATAAAGAAGGCGATCATTTAGGATCTAGTGATGTGCTTGGTCCACAAACAAACAAGATATTTAGCTTTGGTTCCAAGACTAATAATTACATAAAACGCCAAATTTTTTTATTTATAAGTTTACAACAATTTGAGCAGGAAGAAATCAGAGACATGGACTGTAGAGTCTACCGTACTTGAGGACACATTTTCTTGGAGGAAATATGGACAGAAACAGATTCTTAATACCAAATTCCCAAGGTTAACTTTACCCTTATATTCATCAACAATATAAAGAGACGTGTAATAGATTCATGTTGGTGGTGCATTACTAATTTACTATACATGGACCGCATTTATATATACCATCTATGTTGTCTAGATTTAAATGGTTGTGGAATATACATTTAGTCTAAATATTTCTTTTGTTCATTAATGTTTTGCAGAAGTTACTTTAGGTGCACACACAAATACACTCAAGGGTGCAAGGCAACAAAGCAAGTGCAGAAGCTAGAGTCTGAGCCCAGGATGTTCAGCATCACATACATCGGAAACCACACGTGTAATACCAACGAAGTAACACCCAAAATCAAGCCTTGTATTCATCACGATGAGATCATCACGGATTCTGAAGAGATCCAGAGTCCTAGTTTGATGACCTCGATGAAGGAAGAGGAAGAAAATCACCATCATGGTTCGTCAACGGAGAGTGACTTGCAATTGGTGTGGCAGGAAATGTTGGTCTTTGAAGAGGAACACCATCATCATCATGAGGCTGTTTACGGTTGTGGTGAAACTAGTACATCTATCAATGGTTTGGATTCCGCGGATCTGTGGAGTTGGCAGCAGTTTTCGGTTTAGCCAAAATGAGCAGCTCTCTTATTTCAAAAGATGTTCGAATCTAGCTTGATTTTTACATTATTATAGAATGGAAAATCTATATTTTGTCATCTTATTTAGAGAATTAATCATCCGGCTAATAGAATGGAACATACATATATAAGGTTATCTTAAATGAGCCTATTGTACATATGTTAGAATATTGTAATGATACTCTTGTTGGATTAAGTATAAAGTCTCTTCTCTTATATTCCCATCTACTAAACTAGTTTCTACTCGTAGTCCCTTTCGCTCAATTACAATATCGTTGTATAATTCAGAAATTACATGTTTCAAAATGCGCTGCGTTAACCGAGTTTTAAAATTAATATAATTTAGTTACCAATATTAGATGAGAATATATAACAGCCAGATATCTTAAAATTACCTATGTTACATGGAAACGGAAGCGGGTACGTGGAATCAGAAGCGTATGGAAGCGCAAAAGCGAGATTTTTTTAAAAAAAAAGGAAACGGATACGTGTTGGAAACGTATCTATATGTATATATATAAAAAAATTTAAAAAATCTAAAACTAAAAATTATATGATTTAAATTTAAAATAAAGCAGTTATTAATTTATAATAATTTTTGAAATGATTTCATATTAAAACTGTGAAATTAACATATATTAAATTTAAAATAAATTATTATATTAGTATATTTAATACTTTATAATTAATTGACATAATATATTTGAATATATGATTTATCTTTAATAAAAACCTCAATGCATAAAAATAACTTACAGTATTAATTTTAATATTTGTATATTTCTATTGTCTCTATTCAATACTATTAAAATTTGGATTTTATATAAATTTAAAACTATAATTTTATATTTTTATTGATATAAGACATTGTGTTTTTTTTGTAAAGAATGGAAGCATGGAATTGAGAATATTATATTTTAGAAGCATTTTGGAAGCGAGATTCTGTAAGCTTCTACAAAATTCCAATTCTGATTCCGGTTCCGAAATGAGAAACAGACGTCCGACGAAGCTTCCGTACAACATAAAAAACTACTCTCCAATTAATTACTATTTAATCTCTGATGATTAAGTAAATTGCTAGGTGTAGACCAACTGCCCGACTTCTGTCTACTGGCTTTTAAAGCATGGCCAAGTGTACTCACTACAGAGATGTTAGTCGCTACATTCTACCAATGTTACCCTTTAATTAGTGCATCAATAATGGTTGGTATTGTCACCGAGGAGAAGCTGGTTTCAGGACACCTCTCCATCTCCATGTTGCTAAGGGTCCTTCTCCGTCCCTTGAATAAGGTTATTTTCCTTGTCGCACTGTGGTATTTGTTTATCCTCCGTGGATTCTGTGTGTTGAAACAGTATAAAGAGATTAGGGCTTTGAAGTGTCCAGATGAAGGGTATGTTGAGTAGGGGATTTAATTTGTATCGGGTGTTGCTTCTTTTTGGGTGTTATTTTGGTTTCGCAAAGTGGTTTGTGTGTAGTCATCGTGAACGAGTGGTTCAGATGAGGATGCTGCTATTCTTCTTGAAGTCCTCTGTAATGCATGCTCTCTTGCTCTCTGTTCGTAGCAAGAAGACCGGTTAGTCGTAGTCAATTAAGTTCTTGTTCTATTATCTCTTGTTAGCTTGTTTCTTGGATTCTCTTAGCAAGGTGTAGTTATGGTTTATTTGTGTTGTTTAGCTGCTCGTGTCCTATCCTTTTGAGCTTAAGTTTCCCACTGTTGGGATTTGGTTTCCGGAGATCGGTATGTGTTCTGCTGGATTTAGTGTTTCACCATATATCTTTCTATGTTATCAATGAAATTCTTCGTATGGGAAAAAAAGACAGATGAATAAAAGTTATAAATAATCGATACTTTAGAACATCTACTGGCCAAATGTCAAACTATTACTGGTTTTGCCTTTAAATAAATAAACAAAATTAAAATATTTAATAAAACATAATAAAATAATACTATTTTGTGGCTAACAAACTCATTTTAGGATTTAACCGGTAAGGTTGCCCTAAGGTTTTATAGTGTTTGAACATTTTTTCAAAAATCTACACTAATAATACTAAAATAAAAAAAATATTTAAAACAAAATGGGAATTCCGTTAAAACCAAAACAAAGTGAGCGAGTGGTTCAGATGAGGATGTTGCAATTCTTCTTGAAGTCCTCTGCGGTGCGTGCTCCCTTGCTCTCTGTTCATAGCAAGAAGACTGGCTAGTCGTAGTCAATTAAGTTCTTGTTATGTTATCTCTTGTTAGCTTGTTTCTTGGATTCTCTTATGATAATTTAAAATATACAATAAGCAAAATAAATAATTTGATAAATATTTTTATAGATGATTTATAAAGCATATAATATGAACTTTAGAAGATGTTAATAGTTATTATGATAATTTATATAAAATATAATACTTTTAAATAAGAATATAAAATCATTATATTGATTTATATAAACTGTTTGTCGTTTATTATTTTATGTATTTTAAAAATATTAAAAAGTGATCTATATTAAATAATATCGACCAATCAATTTATATTTTTTTTAGGATTTCATATATGATCGACCCATAAGAAAAAGTCTCTTAAGTCACTTTTCAATTAATATATAATAGGATAGTAGAATGAAATTTTAAAATAAAATTTATAAAGTAATTTATAAGCTCTCATAGATGACATACAAACTCTTATAATAATTTAAAATATACAATAAGCCAAGATAAATAATTTGATAAATGTGTTTATAGATGATTTATAAAGCATGTAATACGAGCTTTAGAAGATGTTAATAGTTATTATGATAATCTATACAAAATATAATGCTTTTAAATAAGAATATAAAATAATTATATTTATTTATATAAACAGTGTGTTGTTTATTATTGTATGTATTTTATAAATATAAAAAATGATCAGTTATTTCTCTTTCTATAATTTAAACAATTAGTTATCATAAATAATTATTTGTAATATTATATACATTATTTGGCAAATGATATTAATAGGTTATAGACTTACACTTCTTTTTAGATCTAAATAAAATAAATAAATTAAAAATCATCGACCAATCAAATTATAATAATTTTGTGAGAGTTCACCTATGGTCGACACTTAAGCAAAAGTCACTAAAGTGATTCATATTTCAAGATCACATGTAAGCCAAAAAGAAAGATCACTGACACATTTATTATTGGGGAATTAGGGGCCATATCCATAATATATGAACAATTAAGAATATGTACATAGCAACACTTAGGCTACAATATAATATATATTACTGAAAAATTGGACAATAATGTCCTTGACTGCGGGTGAAAAGAAATGAGATATCTTTGTCTCTTGTTCCATGAAATTGATAGAAGAGATTTTGAGCAGGAGTTGGAAAACAGAAAAAGGTACATCAGAGAGTTACAATTGTGGAGTGTTCAAAGAAATTGGAGAATCACCTTCAGGATTACAATGGAGATTGAAGTTCGTGATGGCGCGACTTCCGAAAAATGATCAAGTGTGAATGAAAAGAATTAGGGGGTCAAGTAACAATTTCGTTGATAGTGAGGTAAACATGTGAATCAATATCTTTAAGAAGATGAAAAATAATACGAAAGATTTAATTGGGGAAGATGAACAGTAACTTGTGTCATTTGTTCCATACTATTTTTTAATTATAGTGTAGTATGCTACACTTCTCATCTTCTCTTTTGAAAATTGTATGTCCTTCTCTGCCTTCTAATTCTTCTGCTTCGCTACTCCATCAGTTCCATTGTTTTGTCCTCCAACACCGCCGCCACTCATCACCACCCTAGAATCAGATGTTTGGCTTGCACTAGAGAAGAACAATGCTCTTTGTTAATATGTCTCATTCCATAGTATTGTAACAAATAGAATTGAATGGAGATTCATGGTAATATTAAAAGTTATGCTAGTGAGGCAGAAACTTATAGTACTTTACCTCTTCACATTTACATGTTTCTTGTATGCAGAATATGGAAAAGATTGATATTTTTAAAATTATTTTCTTTCTAGTGGCATGCTTTAGTGCATATGTTGCGTATATTGGTGTCTATACTAAATATGTGGTACAATAGTATAGCATAATGTTCGTAATATTCACTACAAGAAAACAGCGGTATTCTGACGGACGTTCCGACGGAAAATGAATTCCTCGGAATATACCGAGGAATTTCCGAGGCAATTCCGAGGAAACACAAAATTTGGCTTCCTCGGAATTTCCTCGGAATATTCCGACGGAATTCCGAGGAAAATTCATCTCGTCGGAATATTCCGACGGAATACCGAGGAAACTAGTATTCCTCGGAAAAAACCGATGAATTCCGAGGAAATATTATAGACGTTAGAGAGCCGTTGGAGAGCCGTTGGGGGATTTTAAAAATTCCGAGGAAATTCCGACGAACTAGCCGTTTGCATCGGAATTCCGTCGGAATTTCCTCGGACTGTCGGCAGGATTTCAACTATAAATACAAGCACCCCTCTTCCTCTTCATTCACTCCATATCTTCATCCTCCCTCTCACTTTCTTTACACACGAATTTGATTCATAAAAAACATGTCTTCTTCAAATTATTTTCGTTCTTGGATCGATCGACCTCATTTGGATCCGAACACGAGATTGCTTACGGAAGAATACCAACAAGGTATAACCGAATTCATGGGGTTAGTTCACCGACAACCGGAAGCAAAAACAGGTATGTTAAGATGTCCTTGCTCTAATTGTAAAAATAAAAAAGTTATTAAACAATGGGATGTTTGGACTCATCTATATTTGAGTGGGTTTACACGAAGTTACAAAATTTGGTATCATCATGGAGAAACTGATTATGAACATGGTAGTACTAGCGAACCTCAGCCAGCGGTTAGATTAGAAGATCCAATTAGAACGGATGTAGATTACGGTGTAGGTACTGAGCAGATGGTAAATGATCATTTTAGAGGGGAAGATTTACCCAATGCCGAAGCTAGGAGATTTTATGATATGTTGGATGCTGGAAAGCAACCATTGTACGAAGGTTGCAGAGATGGTCATTCAGCTTTATCATCTGCTACAAGATTGATGGGCATTAAGACGGATTATAATTTGGCTGAAGACTGTGTGGATGCGATTGCTGATTATGTAAAAGGTATTCTACCCGAAGATAATGTAGCTCCTGGCTCATACTACGAGGTTCACAACTCAGAAGAGAAGACGTTCGAGTACGACTTACGATGCTGGTGTTTGTTCTGCATCAGGAGATGATGTATACTACGGACACATAAATGAGATTTTGGAAATCAAGTATTTGGGCATGGTTGGATTGCGCTGTACTGTTTTCTATTGTGACTGGCACGACAACACTCCAGATCGAGGTGTGAGAACAGATGCATTTGGTGTTACATCAGTAAATTCAAGACGGAAGCTGCAATATTATGATCCTTTCATTCTTGCTTCTCAGGCCGATCAGGTTTGTTATATCAAGTACCCCCGGGTAAGGAACAGAGATGATCCATGGGTTACTGTTACAAGACTCAACCCGAGAGGCCGAGTTCAGGGAAGTTCTGAGCTGGAAGACCCACTACAACCAAGCACATCCGGCAACTTAAGTGCAGCAGAAGATTTAGGTGGAGTTGGCCTTGTAGTCGATTTAACCGACTTCGGAGAAGAAGCCGCCGTTCACGTAGAGGATGAACCAGTGATTGGAGAGTTTCACCAAGATCCAGATTCAGATTCATCTGGTGATGACGACTCGGAAACAGACTAGCGTCGACCTTTTTTTTTTTTTTTTTTTTAAAGGAAAATTCCGAGGAAATTCCGAGGACAAATAGGTTTTCCTCGGAATTTCCTCGGAATAGATCTTCTCGATTGAAAACCCAAAGTTCCTCGGAATTTCCTCGGAATTTTCCGAGGGAATTCCGAGGAACTCTTTATGTTCGTCGGAATTTCCTCGGAAAATTCCGAGGAAATTCCGAGGAATTGGGGATTTGATTATAGATTCTTTTTCCTCGGAATCTCTTCGGTATATTCCGAGGAAATGCCGACGAACATAAGGATCTCCTCGGAATCTCCTCGGTATATTCCGAGGAAATTCCGAGGAACTTGGGGTTTTAAATTGAAAACAACGTTTTACGGATTGAATAACACGTATATAACCTTCATTAAGTGTCATAACCAGATTATGATGTTTGGAACTATGAACTTTGGTGTTTTATCCAATAACAAACACTTTTTACGATTACATGAACGAAAACCACACAACATAAGAGAAACACTTATACACTTTAATAAACGGTAAAGGGAATACTAACAATTATTTTTGAAATTGTGTTATTTCATGGTTTATGATCATCTATACAAAGAATCCTCAATGGTATGCATTATAATTGTATAAGAAATGAAATACGGCGAAAATAATCGATGTTTTAAAACCCCAAACCCTGGTTCCTCAGAAATTCCTCGGAGATTACCGAGGGTATTCCGAGGAATCCTTGTTCGTCGGAATATTTTCATTTAACCGGGTTAACCTAGCCGCCAAATATTTGGGAAAATTGAATCAAAGAATTCCGAGGAAATTCCGACGGAAATATAAAATATTTCCGAGGAAATTCCGACGGATAGTTTCCGTCGGACCCCTCATAATATTAGGGCGAGCCCGATCTTCTTCCCCATTTCTCTCTTTCTCTCCGCGCCGCACAGCCTCTCCTCTCGCGATTTCCGGCGACTCCACCGTTCTCTCTCGCGTTTTTCCGGCGAATCTCCCCTAATCCTCCCCCATAATCATGTAAGAACCCTATCCCACTCTTTTAGGTTAGATTTGTATGGTTTTTAAGTAGATTTGATGATTTTGGAATGAGATTTATAGATTTTGTTAGGGTGAATGGTAGATTTGTGTAAAATCGAGTTTGATTATGTATTTCACTTGATTTGAATTTTTTTTTTAGTTTTTATTAATTTTGTGGTTATAAAAATCGAATTTGAAATTATATATATATATTGAAAACGTTTTTTGTATATAAAATCTATTTTTTGCATTTTAAATTCATTTATATATTTATTAAACATTTTTAAAATCTATAAAACTTTTTTTAAGATTAAAAATCATTTATATAATATTTAAAAACATTTTTTTTGTGGTTATAAAACGTTTTATGTATTTTATATGTAAAATATAAATTTCTATATTTATTAAACATTTTTAAAATTTTATATGTTTTTGGGATTTATTTAAACTATTTTTAAAATTTTTAAACTATTTTTTATTTATTAAAACTTTTTTTATTAATTATTAAACTATTTATATTTTTGTGATTAAAAACTATAATTTTGAAATAGGTTTTTTTTTTTAATTTACAGGTCTAATGATGATCAGATCCGGCCTCGCCAGCGTCGTAGCCGGGGTGGTATGGGGAGCCAGTCTCGGGGTTCTTCCAGCCATGTTCAGGATTCCGTTTCGCCCCACAGCTCATACCATACATCTCCCTCTCCATTACTCGCTCCTGCTGCTCCCGCTCCCGCTGCTGCACCCGCTCCTGGTCCCGCTGCTGCACCCGGTCCTCCGGGAGTGATGAGCGTTGCGGAGTTGGTTCGACAGCCCGGTCGTGACCATCTTCCCTATCTCACTGAGTATCCACATGGACATGGTCAAACATGGTAATTTAAACTTTTATTTTTTATCCTTAAAATTTGATTGATTATTAATAATTTGTTCTTTTTATTAGGTTCAACCGATCCGGGAACGGGATCAGCGCATGGATCAACCGTATGATGTACTCTGCCCTCGACAAGGGACATCCGACTTTCACTCACTTTCCCGTCGAGAAGCAGCATCTGTGGTTTCGTCAGTTTGCGGTAAGTATTCAAAATTTTTACTTATATTTTTTATTTATTAAAACTATTTTTTGTGATTATTAAACTATTTTCTATATTTATTAAACATTTTAAATATTTTAAAAACTATTTTTTTAATTATTTAACTATTTTTTTAATTATTAAACTATTTATATTTTTGTGCTTAAAAACTATTTTTAAACTATTTCAGCAAGAATTCAACTGGAATTCCGATGATACGCTCTCTATCTATAACCATTTTGTCCATAAAGTTATGGACAACTATGGGAAGCAGATGTACGAGTGGAAGAAGAAGTGGGAAGCAAACAAGGTAGTTTTTAATTTATTAACAATTTTTAATTTATTAAACTATTTTTAAATTATTAAACTTTGTTTTTTTTAAATTAAAAGGTCCCAAAGTCGATGAACGACACGGTATGGAAGGAGTTGTGTGAGCATTGGGATAAGGAAGAGACGAAAGAAACTTCTTCCACCAACTCCAACAACCGCAGGAGCGACCGTAAAGGGAAGGGCATCTACAAGCATAACTTGGGTGCCCAATCTATTGCCACTCTCGCGGATCGCATGGTAAGTTCAACCGCTCTTTCTTTAATTATTTAAGTTTCAGAATTTTATTTTTTATGCATTTTTTCAAATTTCTAATGTTTGTTTAATTTATTTTTTTTTCAAGGCGGAAGAAAATGAGGGCGAGCCGGTTGATGATCTCGCCCTAATGAAAAGGGCGTATACCAACAAGAAGACCGGTCAGATTGATGATGGTCTTGTGAGGGACGTGGTCGACCTGGTCCAAACTCAGGTGTACGACGAAGTGTCTCAGCTTCAAACCGATGATGACGATTCGACGGCTTCGACCAACTTGTCCCGGGTTCGAATCAACGAAATCGTTGAATCGGTAAGTTTTTTTTTTTAAAGTTCAATTTATTTATTTCTTGATTTTTATTTTATCATCAATTTATATTATCTAAATTTGGTTTTTTATATTTCAGTCGGTTCCAAAGAAGAAGGGACGTATGGTCGGTTTGGGTCGTCGCTCCCGGTCGGCTGCTCCTTCTTCTGCACCACCGCCATATGTTGATCCGGAAGTTCTTACGGCTCAGCTGAAGGACAAGGATGATCGGATATCTGCGTTGGAGACCCAGATGGCAGCTCAACAGGCGGGCTATGAGACCCAGAAGAGGCTCAACGAGCAGATGATGGAGATGATGAAGAGGATGTACCCGAACGAGGTGTTCCCGAACATCCAAGACCCGTAGTTTTTTTTTTTTTTTACCAAAAACTCTGAATGTTTTATTTAACTTTGAATATTATCTACTATGTTTTATTTAATGTTTTATTCAATTTTAATTTTAATTTTAAATTTTAAAATTAAATTTAAAAAATTTAAATTTTTTTAAAAAAAATAAATTTTTTCGAAATTCCGAGGGAATGTAGTTCCTCGGAAAATTCCGAGGAACTTTCTTCCCTCGGAATATTCCGAGGAACATAATTCCCTCGGAATTTTCCGAGGGAATGGAATCCTCGGAAAATTCCGAGGGAGTTTTGTCCCTCGGAATTTTCCGAGGAACTCCATTCCCTCGGAAAATTCCGAGGGAAAATATGTTCCTCGGAATTTTCCGAGGAACATATGTTCCTCGGAATTTTCCGATAAACATTCCGAGGAATGTTTTGTCGAAACTTCCGAGGATTTGACCATCGGAATTCCATCGGTTTATTCCGAGGAACCATCCGACGAAAATATGTTTCTCGGAGTTTCCTCGGAATTTTGTTTCCTCGGAATTCCGTCGGAAATTTCCGACGGAATTCCGAGGAAGTATGAATTTCCGAGGAGATATTTCCGAGGACTTTTTTCGTCGGTATGTCGTCGGAATAGCGTTATTCCGACGACATACCGACGATTTTTTCCCTCAGTATCCCGATGTTTTCTTGTAGTGATTTTGCTTTATTTATGTACAAACCTAACTTATTTCTTTGTACTTATATAGGATATAGGAGTTTGGCTTGCCCGAGCGTTTGTATCGGACTGGTTACGAACCAACCGAAGGAAAAAAAATCAATAACTACTTCAAGTTGAGATTGATAGAAGTCATAAAATTAGCTCTTTCAGATGTTCAACATGGAAAGTTGGCTAAGTCGCAGTTAAGACAAATTATGCTAATGTGATTCCATATTTTTCCAGTTATGTTTGTCTACCAACTATTGTCCCGTAATGGTTATTTTTATCAAAAAACAATCGGTATGTACACCTTTATAATATATCCTAATATACTATTTTATGTTATTGTCATAGTATATTAATTATATTTGTTCATCCCTTTTTATCACTCTTATTGTTTTTCTCTTTATCATCCTTATCTTTTCCTTCCCTACATCTCTCCCTCTTCATTTCTTTTGCTTGTATTGACTATAGCAGTTGATAATGGAGATTGCAATATCTTTTGGTCCTTATTGTGTTCCATGAGTTAGGTATTTCTCTTTTACTTGGGTTGACTAGTGCAGTTGATAATGGAGGATTGTACTATATTTAATATAGGTTTTTATATTTCCTGTATTTTCACTATATCTGGTGTTCTTTCTATACACCACTTTGCTTATACTATCATACTGTGTCATAATCATGTATAGTATAGTCACGTAATGGATGAAACTCAACCACATAATCGATGAAATGCAACCTCATAACTAATTAAGTCATGTGTGGGATTATACTATAAAGGTATGTAGTATAGTATGGCAGTTTAGTTTTGGAATGTCAACATCACGCGCACGCGCCTCGAAGGAGATTTCTGTCACGTTTGTGCGTAAATTGTCTCATCCGTCCTATGTTACTGTAGCATGGACATAATCTTCATTTTTTTGCCTCTTATGAATATTCAGTAAATTCACCCTTTATTATTTATGATTATCTAATAGTTTTGATTTAATATTCTGATACGACTTGTTACCGATAATTATATAAGAATTATTTTTGAAAGAAGACAGAGTACTTTAAAGCCTCTCTTCCTCGTTACCTATATCTAGGGTTTCACAAAACAAAGTAAAATAGAGGTTGATGAAGAGAGGACGGAAAGAGAAGAGCCATGATACCTCAACATCGTCGACACGACTTCGTCAGGGCGGAGATATCAATCTCCCTCTCGATCTAATGGTGGAGATACTAAAAAAATTACCGGCGAAGTCTCTATTACGGTTCCGATGCGTGTCGAAGTTATGGTCATCAATTATCAGCAGAAGTAGAGACTTCATAGACTCAATGGTGACTCGGTCTTTGACTGAACCTCCACGTGATGCACACATCATCGACGACTTCGCAGCAGGCAACTATAAGAAATGTTTCTTAGCCTTTTCATCTAGTACTATCCCTCGAAATACTAATGAAGTATCGGTACTATTAATGCCTGAAAGGATGAATCAGTATATTCGTGGCTTAATTTTATGTTGGTCAATTTCTCGTAATAAGGCAGCTATATATAACCCTACCACAAGGCAGTGCTTTAACTTACCGGATACGAAAATCAAAGGCATTGGATCTTGCTTCTTCGGATACGACCCTCTCGGGAATCAATACAAAGCATTGTACATACCGTTAAACTATATGGAGCATGTTTGTCAAGTGTTTACACTAGGAGATCCCACGGCTACGCAGTGGAGATCAATCCAAGGCGTTAAATCGCACTTTCCAATGGCAAGTGTTGTTTGCATCAACGGAGTTATCTATTACCGAGCAATTAATGCAGATGCTACTTCTGAGTATAAGTTGATGAGTTTTGATGTTAGGTGGGAGAAATTTTATCATGTCGAGGCTCCAAAAACATTGATGGATCACCCTTCGATTCTGATAAACTACCAAGGGAAGTTAGGATTCGTATGCTGCGAGGAAGGCATAGAAATTTGGGTGATGGAGAATGCTAACAAGGAAACCACACAAGGGTGGTCTATGATTTTCTTTTACGAGATGGAGGGTTTTAAAAGATGGCGCATCTTGGGTGCTACTCGTGGTAGTGAGATCGTTTTTGTCCAGCCAGGGTACCTCTCTAGTGACAAGTTATGGGTCTTATATTATGATCCAAAGCAAAACAGTATGAGATATGTTGACCTCAAAGGTACTTATCCCGAGGAAAAAAGGGGTTACACGTCTACTATTATCTGGAGTGCTTTGGATTATGTCGACAACACAATGTGTTTGTATCAGGCTATTAGTTAAGAAATTTTCGATGTGAGCTTGTGGTTTTTCTTCATCTTTAGGATAAAGATACAATATATAACCTATAAAGAAGATTTTGTTGTGGTTTTCATATGATACTAGGTGATACTATTGATCAAAAGAGATTATAATTTTAAAATTATATTGTTTAATTTACTGGTGTAATTTAAATGTATTTGATTTTTTTTTTAAATGTGAGAGTAAATAAAGACTTAATATATATTTAATATGAGTTTATGATAAAATAAAACACAAGCAATGTTTTTCTTCATAATATAAATTATGAATATATATAAAAAAAATAGAAAACATAGATAATAGAGTAAAATACTAAAAAAGAAAATTATAAAGAAACAAATTATAATATGGTTTTGATATATAACAAAAAAAGATCAAAATAAATTAGAGCCCTTAATTAGAATCGAACACTCTACGCACAGAGCGAACACAACTATATATAAATCCCGCTTATTTTTCTTCTCTCTTCTCTCTCTTTCGTCTCCCTCAGATAATACCAGAGAAATTGAAAGAATCAATGGAACAAGCTCCACCTCCTGCTAACGTCGTCGAGTCTATCACATCATTCCAACTTCACCGGAACTTGAATCTTCCTCCAGGTTACGGATTTCACGCATCCGACGCACAGTTATTGCAACTATTCCTCGGTCCTTTCGTAGATGAACGCGAACTGAAGACTTGCCCTATCCACAACATCACCGGCGATGTATACTCCTCTTCTCCAGACGTTCTTACCGGTAAGTCCTTTCTTGATGAGAAACGTTCCTTTCTTTTGGATTTCTTGATGATGAGCAACCAACATTAACAGTCTCTGTCATTGTTCGCAGGTGCATATGAGCATGACGGAGAAGATAAATGGTTCTTCTTTTGTACTAACAAGTACGATGATGACGTTACTTCAAGGGCCGGTCGTGTTATCGTCGGCGGCGGAGGTGAATGGGTAAAGATGGGTCCCAGCAAGAAACTATTTGCGAATAATACGCTTCTTGGTTTCAAACGTACTCAAGACTTCTACGTTCAAGGCATGGATCTTTCATATTGGAGGATGGAGGAATTATCACTTAGAGCCAAGGTATGCATCGACTTTGTATCATTAGATTAGGACTTGGGAATAAGAAAGTAGCATATTAGAGCATCAGCATTAGTGAACCCCATGGAAGGGGTTCACAAAGTATTTTTTTATTATTATTTTTTTTCTGTTTGATTTTTGTTTTAAAAAAAAGAAAAAAAAATTATTAATCGGACCAATCGCGGACCGCCACGTGTCGTGGGGCCCGCGCTAAAGTGATGATCCGGATTTAGTGCAGTGAACTCCCAAGAGGCAGGTTCATTGCTTTTGTTTATTTTAATTTTTTTTTTTTTCGAAAATTGTGTGAACTCCCTTTAGAGTTCACTGATGCAGATGCTTTTAGTTTAAATGGGAGCATGGACCTATCTCATCAAAACTATTTACCAATATATTTTTAAAATGTAAATAATAATAAACAGAAGATCCCAAAATCTCCATGAAGGTTTGTATTGAGAAAATAGTTCATTTCAATAGTGCGTTTGACTATATTGTTTTTTTTCACTATTGTTCTTTTTTGTAACTATATTTTTTTCTATAAAACCTTCATGAAAAACTAACATGTCCAAAGTACAAAAATAATTGAACATAAATTTAGAAGAAAAAAAACAGAAAAAGAGCAAGCTGAGACTTAGTCAAACACTACAAACCAAATGCAATAGGTGACATTAGAGGGAAGATCATGGGCGATTCCAAATAATTTTTTCAGTGGGTGCACAAATGCTCAAATAGGTGTAACCTTACATACGATTATAGGTGTGTACATCAAATTTGTTAAGAAATATACTGAAATTTAAAAATATTATCGGGGCATGTGCACCCACAACCCTCTACCTAGGTTTGCCACTGGGGAAGACTATGTTACTCTCTTGATAGCAGGTCAAGGCGGCTTTAGATGATGATTTTTATCTATGAAATAAGTAAATGAGGTGGTCAGGGAAGAGAGCCATGAAGCCTCGAGTTCCTCTCCCTCCATATGAAGTAAATTGAGGCTTGGAAAGCTAGCTAGAGGATAAAGGAAGTGTTTCCGTCCGGTGAAGGTCTCAGCAACCAACGAACACAATCCTCAAACAAATTAGGTGGCTAAGCATAGGTAGGGAGTAAAAGCTGACTAGATTTCATTTCTCACCACACAATCAAAGAAAAGATGTTGGCGGGACTCGTAATGTGCCCTGCAAAGCACACTGACGGAATGTTATTGTTCTGACGTGACACGTCTTTAGTTTGTAGTCTGTACCTAGTACCTAACACATTTACCCATGAGATCATTGAGATGGAATAGTGTTTGAGTATCATACCTTTGAACCATATAACATGATGCCAAAACACTAATTGGAGAGGAGGGTAAAGATGAGCCCATGTCATGGCTGAGTCAAAAGTGTCAGAGGCCACTGCCTCTCCAACCTTCCATTGATACAGATCATCTTCCTCAGAGAGGAACATTTGCTGAGCCCTAGAGAAACTTGTTTTAGGAACAGGATAATAGGATTTCTGCTACGATAATGAGAAAGCCACAATTTTGACCACGTTAAAGCGTCCCTTACAACCTCATTAATCTCAGGCAGTCCCGAGACTCTCGATCCCATAGGAATCGTGATATCAAATAATGGGCCTAGAGAATTCCGATTGTCGTGCCAAAAACTACAAATAATGCCTGATCCAACGTTACAAACGACAAACTAGCGAGCTATTGGCCTCAGCTTACATAAGCTTCTCTAAATCCAACTCCCCGAGGTTATATTCTCTTTTTAGTAATTGTTTTATTTTGTGGCAATAAATGTTTGACACTTAGTTATGCAACCCGCATGTCTATGTAATAAGTTCATGTAATGTGTGATTTCTTGCACAAACAGAAGATCCCAATTTCATGATTAGTTTTTTCTTTCTTTCTTATCAACTGTTTACATTATTTTTCTTGCTAAGACAACATTTACATGATTCGATGTAGTTTTTGTACAATACACAATGATTCATCGTGTTCCACTTTGTGGTTTATTCACTTTTGCTTAATCTTTTTCCAGCAAAAACATTCAACAACGTTGGTATCAGAAATCGATGACGTCATACTCCAGTAGTGTTGAATCTTTTGATGATTGTAGTTTTGAAGCTGCAGAAATCAATGTAGATCTTGAATCCAAGTTTGAGTTTTGTTGAGGATTCAAATCGAATCGGTCTAGTCTTTTGCTAATCATGGAATTTAAAATTGTTATCTCATGGAATTTCTGTATAGATAAACATTTAAAATTGTCTACATTTCATAGATTTTGTCATTTGAGTCAGGTTGGGCTTACATTGAAGGCCGAAAGATTTCAGAAACAGGCCCAATGATATAAGAAAACCCACCCAAACAAAACCCTAAACGGCTAAGAGTGTGCATATATTTAGGTCTATAGAGTCCTTTGCTCCCCTGTCGCCGCAACAAAAAGAGAAACGCAATAGGCTTCTTGTAACTAACTCTTCACTGCAACATGGTAAGTCTTTCTGTTCCTCCATAGATCTGTCGTTGAATAAGATACTATCACAGCTCGCAGATATGTTAGAAAGATTGTGTATTGAATCCGTGATTTGTTTTATTTGTGCAGACTTTCAAGCGCAGGAACGGTGGCAGGAACAAGCACAACCGTGGTCATGTGAAGCCCATCAGGTGTTCCAACTGCGGGAAATGCTGTCCCAAGGTTGTGTTCAGTCTCCTACTAATCAATGTCCCGTAGCTAGATCTGTCTTAAAAGTTTGATCTGATTATGTTTCCTCATGTTTGATATAATAGGATAAGGCTATCAAGAGGTTCATCGTCAGGAACATCGTTGAGCAGGCTGCCATCAGAGATGTCCAAGAAGCCAGTGTCTACGATGGTATGTTGTTTAATCATTAATACTCGTGTGTGTGATTAGATTGTCGTTGATGATGTATTTGTTTTGCGATTTGTAGGATACACTCTTCCCAAGTTGTACGCTAAGACGCAGTACTGTGTCTCATGTGCTATCCACTCTCACGTTGTGAGAGTTCGTTCTCGTACCAACCGTAGGGTTCGTACCCCACCCCCACGTTTCGTCAGACGCAAGGTAATCTCTCAATACTGTTACTTCTTATATACTCTTATCAGTTTGCTTGACCATTCCTTAGATACATTTGTTTTATACTAATTATCAAATGTATCAGTTTGCTGAATAAATAATTACCTTTTGTTTTGTTATATCTTTGATAATTATATTGGAATGTATACTCTACACTAACTTAGGGTTATAGTTCTGACAAAATCACTCTTTAAATGCAAATGGGTCTGCTTTACTTTTTGATTATGGTTAGAAAGTATGTTTCTTTGTTTCGATTACTGTAACGTTAGCTGAATAGTAATTGTTACTAGTTTTGATAAGAACGTGAGCACTGAACTTGTATTCTTGCTAACAGTTTGGTTCAAGCCGTCTTATTAAAACTTTACATTGTATATTCATGTGTTGTTAAAAGCCTTTAACTGAACAACTATATGTTTTGCAGGAGGATGCACCCAAGCCTGGACAACCTGGTCAGGCCCCTCGCCCTGCTGGTGGTGCCCCTGCTGCTGCTCGTGCTTAAAGACTGCGAGAAGCTGGCAACTCAAAAATCTTTATATTCTAGTTTCAGTCTCAGGGTTGTCTAGAATTTTTGAAGATGTTTTCTACCTTTTGTTAAAGATAATTTTGTTTTGGAGCTTTGAATGCTTTGAGACTATTTATCAGTTTGTTTTTGTCATTTGGCGTTTCCTCTTTTTTGTTCAAGCAAATCAATTATTTCTAGAAGTATGAGTAACAAATCACAGATTCACTCAACTTAAAATGTTACCTTATGAACTATGAACCATAAACCATATGAGTGTGAGAACGTACATGCGTCTAATTGAGCTTCAAAAGAGACGGACCCATTCTATATTACATCTTTGCCGACACAATTCTTGTGCTGAAACGGTAATGGTAGATTTAAGACAAATCATATCCCCTGATGCTGTAATGGTTGAACAACGGTTACAGATAGCAACTATCATACGGTCACCAGACAGTCCCTGATCACACCTGGAATAAAACAGCCATCACAAGTTAGAGTCGGTAAGTTCATGTGTGTTTCTGCTTTTCTATACGAGATTGATAGACCTGTAGGTCTCAAGTTATACATGTTGACAATCATGTTCTCCATTGGCTTGGATTTTCCTTCCTTGAACACCAAGCTACCAATTGAGATAGAAGATATATATAGGCATATAGCATGTCGACAAAGACAATTCACCTTGGTTTACATTGATAACCTCATTGCTCTAAATCTTAAAAGTTTCAGCGGTCATGTTTCTTGCATCACAACCACTCAAAAGAGGTGTCTGCAAGGGAACCATTGTGATGACTGATGAGATCTACTATACCAAAGAAAATGAAGAAACCAATAAAAACGGTACCTACAAGAGAGCCATCCGCCACGAGTTAGAGGTCAAATCAAGGATATACAAGAAGTTCTGAAACGATTAAATCAGTTGCATACCTTCATCACGTCCTAATGCAGATATACCATTACAAATGTGTAGTCAATCGTTAACAACAACTTTTTCGAATTGTAACTATTTTGCAGATATATCATTACAAACCATATAACCCTCAATTTCAATTGACTGTTGTTCAAGAAAAAAAACATTTATATACTATTAACAAAAAAAATATCATTTATCCCAAATCTCCCATATTAAAACAGAATCATTCTCATGGACCCAATTTTTTCTGTAAGTTTTTAAATTAAATATACTTTTCTATTATATAGTTAAATTCACTCTTCTAATTATGGAAAATAACACTATACTGCTAAATGTGTTTCCAAACAAAACAATAATTAATTTTCTACCCAAACAATATAAAATATTAGATCCTGTATTTTAAAAAACTTACGCTGAATTGTCACTACTTTTGCAGATATACCATTACAAACCAATAGAACCCTCAATTTTAATTGACTATTGTGCAAGCAAAAAAAATTAATATGCTAGTAACAAAATAAATATCATTCATCTCAAATGGTGGTTGCTATTCTAATCAGTTAATCTCTTTAGAACATTTCTATTAGAAAGATGTGAAGAATAACTCAGAAGTTATATAATAAAAAATGATAATAAACTAAAGTGATATCTCAAAGCTTGAGGAATCTACCTAAAAGTTTTTGAAATAAAAAAAAGGGATTTCTCAAATTCTAAAATACCCGCATTATATTTTATTATTATATAATTTTCAAATACTTTTCTTGCTTGTAATATAAATGTTAAGAGGTAGGACGAAAATCTCATACTTTTAACAAAATAAACACAAGAAAGAAAATTCAAGGCCTCATAAATCACCAGATAACTAAATTCCCACGTAACCACATTAATTACAGCCATATTATTCATTTGTGGCCCCCTATCCATTTCAACCCCACCACATACATACCACATGTATGTTTACTATAAACGCATCACAATATGCTATCTAGTGTACTTAGAATTACAGCGGAAACGAAAAAATGGGCCTAAGAGCACTGCCTCTTCAACATAACGGTGGGTTCATCTCCACGACCAAAGTTCCGATCGCAAGAACCTCGCAGAGATTAAGCCGGAACCCTAGATGGGTCGTGGTGTCGGCCAAGCAAGAGAAAGATGAGGAGAAGAAGAGGGGAGATGAGACTTCATTGTTCACCAGACTAACCGATGCGTTGGATTTCGCACAGGTTCGGTCGGAGAAAGACGCCGAGCTTCTCTACGAGGCCCGTGAAGCCACCAAATCCGGTGGCAAAATGAGCAAGGAACAGGTCGGTCTTCTTAATTAACCACTTCACTTTCCAACTTAATAATAATTATTACTCATGAAATAAATCCAAATTTTACTAGACACAAGCAAGACATGCTTTTTTTGTTTCTTATTAAACCATGATGTTTGGAACTCGAATTCTAAGCATGGACGATGAGAAATCTACTTATGGTATTTATTGGATTACCATCGAGTTATGTTTGATATATATCAAATCGTTATTTTGCAGTATGGGGCGTTGAGAAGAAAAATTGGAGGGACGTACAAGGACTTTTTTAAATCATACGTTGAAGGTAGAGTCTAAAGTCCTATTTAATTTGGAAACGTTACATGATGATGATTTTATTTGTTACGAATATTTGAAATGATTGTAAATTGTTTTGTATATAAATGTGATAGTGGATGGAGAATATGTCGAGGAAGGATGGGTGGACAAAACATGTAAGGTATGCAAAAAGGACACAAAGGGTGAGGCAAGACAAGTGGACAAGGCAGGGAGATATGCTCATGTCTCCTGTCTTCAAAATCCCTCCAACTCTTCTGGAAATTTCTTCACCAGACTCTTCTCAAGATGATCAATCTCCCAAATCATATACTGAATGTGTTTGTTTCTGTTTTTTTTTATAGCTAAGTCATTCTTGCAATTTTGTGTCTCTTATAGAAATCGAAATTATACACATGCCAAAACAAAAATTATGTTTATTGGGATCTTTAGAAACAAAGACAAAACGATATCACTAGAAACTAGTTACAAGTCTACCTCAGTTTCTCCGGCTCATCTCCACTGTCAATCTCATGGCTCTCTTCATTATACATGGTTTTTAGTTCCATACGCTGATATATATTTATGATTAATTATTAAATTTAAAATGTTGTTTTTCATAAATCCAAGAGCTTTCTTGAGATTTTGGGACTACTGTGTTTATAAGCATCTACAAAAAGAAATACTACTTGCAGGCCTTCGTTACCACATAAGAACGCATCATGTTCATACGTATAGAAACTAACCATTACCATCAGTCCTTTATCCGTTGCAAACTACTGATAAATTAAAAAGAAAACAAATAGTGGAAAAGTAATCGATACTGCATTATATTAATTGATAGCCAGAAAAGAATGACTTGCCTTTTGACACACCTTTAGAGAAGTAATGCCTCATTTCTAAAACGGGAAGAACGAAACATAGATGGAAGAATATTCTAATACGTTTGATGCAAATGCATTAAATATATATATTGATACAAGTTTGAAAACAATCCACTGATCCAAATTTCAATCCGATTTAGTTATATTATAATCCGAATATAAGCTTAGTATATGTATATTCCTTCTTTATAACGAAATTTCCATCCATGCTAGAGATCTCCTGATACATAATTTCAGTTGACCAGAAAAAGAAAGAATGTTTTATTTTCCTATAAGCAGTATAATCTGAAAGTTACAGCTTCCTATCTTAAGGGTTACAGGCTTAAGATATACAGATATATAAATATTACTTTTCCAAGATAAGATCAAAATATGTGGAAGTAGCATGGTGTCTATCGGTAAAAGTTTAGGTTTCTACATCAAACATAAAATATATATAAGATGATCATGCGTCCTAAAGCCTTGATGACAACAGACTTGCAAGTTTATGCTCAATAAAGTGACTAAATAGAATACTACGGTTCATATAGAAGTGACCGTATATTGGGTCGGGCATATTTTTTGTTGACCCGGGTCATCCGGACCGTAAAGACCCGACTTCGAATCCAGAGAACCGAGCGTCCACAGAACAACTGGGTCAACGCCTTGCTGGTAAAATGTTCGACACACATTAACGTTAGCTTTGTCTAGTTTTCTCAGAATCTCAGTGGATAAGTCTTCTTTCATATGTGCTTCAAGTGTTATGGGGGACCTTGGTGAATCGTCTTGGTTTATCCTGCAGCAATCAATATCATTTTTCTTGAAATTTACATATAATCGCACAAAATATAATTGCATATTTACATGGATATATTGTTTCTACAACGTGAACTCAAGTAGTGTAGGCTTATTTTCTTGTTGAACAATTTTTTTTAATTGGTTGTATTCAATACGATATCATATCCGGAAGTTGACATAATATCGACCACATGTGATATGATCGTAAATGTATGCGTGAAATAAATAGCTGGACCAATTTTATAGTTTTCTAACTTTGCGGCCATTAATTATATTAAAAAAGATTGTGCTCACTTTCGAGTTAAAGCATAATCTGAGTAGGAGGAGAATGGTCCACGTACAAATACGATCGCAACCTTCATTAATTTTATACGATCTCAAGTATCAACACGTAAAACAGTATGATCAACCTCTTCTTTCTATCGGTCACGTTTCTATTTCTGTTTTCGCATTTGTAGCTTCCAACGAAATTTGAACCGACAAAAAAAAAAGATCGTATTATTGGGACTTATAACTAGTTAAAATTAAACACTGGTCATATTCTTTATACTGATACACTAAGCTGTACAGTTGTTTGTAGGGGTGTTCAAAAGTCTGCATAATACTATGAGATGGGTTTAGGGCCTCAAATATACGGTGAGATGCTTTCAGCGATACGTGTAATTAAATATCATCAGTCTCAGATTTTCTTACATTTCAAGTTATGCATTGAGACTCTTAGCTCTTGTTTTCTTTTGTTTGATAAAGGTTATTCAATTATTAAAAACACTACATATTTAACATAATATTAAAAACCCCACAGAAAAAAAAAGGGTATTAAACCTCACGTCTCTCCGATAAGTAATGCATAAACATGAACGGTAAGATAGCAACCTTTCATTTATTATCTAACCATTTCTTTTTCTCGGTCTATGTATTATGAGAAATATCTTTCTTATACATGTAACATGCTCATCCATACGAATTCTTTCCTATGATAAAAACCCAAAATAAATTAATAGCAATAAAAAAAGATAAATATCAACACTTATATGCAAACAAGACTCTTCTACAAGTAGAGATCCCTACCTCCTTTGTCTCTCTTTAATTTTGTGTTCGTGTGAGATCTAACAACCTTTTGAATCCGACAAGAACGAGACACAAACACATTGTAACATGTTAGGAAGATTAAGAGATGACGATGAGGAGCAAGAAGAGAGATCCTTCTACTATGGTGGAGCCTCCGTACCATTCGTATGGGAGTCAAGGCCAGGCACACCCAAACACAATCACTTTTCCGAGTTCTCTCTTCCCCCGCCACTCACGCCGCCTCCGTCTTATTACTCCTTCGGGATTTTGTCGACGCCAAAGAGACAGAACAAGGTGCGAGCAAAACTAACTAGAATCATGTCGATGTCTATGTTCCACGACATCAAGAAGGCCAGTAACAGTAGAAAGACGACGACCAACTATATTTCTGGGTCTACGTCTTCTTCATCCTCGTTTTCCTCGTCACCACATTCTTTGAGAAAACCAGTGAGTCATGTTACAAAGAGCATGAGTTTAGGTCGTCACCGACCTTGACCTTGACCCTGTGTTACTCCAATGGTGGAAGAAAAGGTTGAAATTCTTCAATGGGGAGCATGAATCCACTGGTACAGCTCTCACCATCGGTGACATGAACAAAATTTGAATATGTTAATTTATTGTGTCCTTGATTCGTTCTGTGAGCTGTTTGCTTCATTGAAGAGAGAGTGTTGTCTTTGATGTGTAATTGTAATTGTATGATGTATATATCAGTATAAAGATCTATATAGTTCGTCTCCCAGTAAAACCATGTCAAATATTATAAACTGATAGATCTTTTGTATACACAAACGTTGGCATGTCATGTGTCCTAGGGGTCAGTGAAATATTCCATGGGAGAAGAAGCCTTAGCTATACACTGATACGAACAAAACGGGTTATGGTGTGTCGTTGATATCCTTACTTAATCTAAGTCGCTACTAGATACCTCTTCTTCTTGCAGCTCAAAAGCATCAACTTCTGCAAAGTAGGCTTTCTGCTGCTCAATATATTCCTGATCCACATTATCTTCTTTATGCTTCTTTACTGTTCGCTGCCTCTGTAATATAGCCATAGATACATAATTAGATTTGGACAACACTTTTTAAACAACCAGTATGTAGAAGGCTCTAATAATCGATAAGAGGAGATACAAGTTGCATATCTCATTACAGAGGCAGGTAAATTTGTGACAAATCAATGTTGAAACATAAGATGCACTGATATAAAAATTGCTAGAGCCCAAAAAAACCGATAGACCCACAGAAAGATCAAAGCAACAGAGAACTATTACACTTCTGATAAGTATATATATAAATAGCTAGAGATTTAAAAAATTTACCTTTTTGGGAGCAACTTTTGAGGGCTTCGTTTTATTTTCATCTTCTGGAAGTTTCCTCTTCCTGTGATCCAAATTCAAAAAAAGACTTACTCAAACAACGCCATGCTTGAATTTTATACAGGCCACAAAATGCTAAACAAGTTTGATGCGCATAGTAGGTTCAACACTAATACCAGTTATCTCATCTAGATTTCTTACTGATAAGATTCTTTCCAAAAGAAGAGAACCAGACCACAAGAGAGCAGCATACACTGTGTCCTACCCTGATTCTAAATGTCCATAGTACTACCATATCTTATATACCCAAACCCCAACATTTCTATATCAGTAAATGAGTTTTCATACCCAGGGCTTGATAACAAGTCAAGACGAAGGCGAGGCATTGCACTAGAGGAAGACACGTCTTTACTCCTTTTTCTCCCAGAAGCCTTCCTTCTAACAGTGTAAACCGAGTAAGGCTCAGTAAAATCCTTGTCACCAACACCTAAAGCATATAAGACAGTTCTTAAAACATCAGCCTAAGGAACATGACAATGACACCCAACCCAACTAGTTCTCTCACACTATACCAAGAAACGTGACAAGGCAAACACGAATCAAAAGATTCCTCCTTTCAATTCCTTAAAAGATACCAATACACAAAACCCTAGAATTGCGCACAAATTCAATTCAACTCAAAATCGATATCCTAGAACCAAATTCGAGCAAACCCATTGTAATTGAAATCAATTACACTCACCGGAGCGAGGCCGAGGCGGCGCGGATGCCGGAAAACCTAGATCCGCGGACATACGGCGAGTTACCGGTCTCAACCGTGACGCGGCACCAGCGTCTGGTTTACCGACATCATCCGGTTTCGAGGGAGGAGAAGACGTAGTGGCCGCCGGAGATCCCAGATCGGCGGACGTACGGCGAGTCACGGGCCTAACGGACTTGGGAGCGTTTCCCGTTCCGGGAACAGCCTTTGAGGATATATTGACAACTTGGGCTTTCTCCTTGAGGGAGGTTTGATCAACTAATCGCTTGAGAGAAGACGAGAGGCTCGGGTTCGCGAATTTGACGGAGGAAGGAGAAGATGGAAGTTGGGGAGTTCTGGAGATGGTGTTGGTGCAATCTCCGAGGGGTTTTCTCTGTGGTCTTCCTGCGAGGGGACGGTGAGGTTCCATATTTCTCCGGCGAGTCGGACTCTTCGGATTCACCTGAGGTGACACTTGGATTGGCGGGAAGGTGGAGGGTGGAAAGAGGAAAGGGGAAGAGTTCTGAAGAAGACTCGCGGAGCTGGAGGATTCTATTGTTAGTGGATTTATGTATGGGCCCATTTTTGGTTAATTATTAATGGGCCTGTATGTTGTAGTGATCAGTGTAAGGATTAAACAAATCATTAGATATAAACATCTTTTTAGGACCACAAGTGGAAGCAACACAGAGGAATTGGTTTATCACATTCGCTACCTCTGGTCAGTTTTTTTGCTTCAGAATTGTTTTATTTTATAACAGAACCTTCTTTAGAACTCTGATCATCTTTAATCTGCTTGTTAATCATTTAGTTTGTTTTACTAAAACATTTTTTTAGTTTTAGTTTCAATTGGTGGAGCATTACGCAGCTGAAAACATAATTCA
Organism: Brassica rapa; assembly: GCF_000309985.2. Lineage (NCBI taxonomy): Eukaryota > Viridiplantae > Streptophyta > Magnoliopsida > Brassicales > Brassicaceae > Brassica > Brassica rapa. The sequence goes on along the minus strand of NC_024801.2, from coordinate 18,022,760 downwards.
AAGACATGTTTTGTAAATAAAATAATAACTTAAATCAAAATAATTAAAATATATTACATTTATTACATTTATTGTCACTTAATTTTTACTTCATATAATTATTTTACTAAATAAAAAACTCTTCATATTTCACTTAATTTAACCAAAACACGTAAAAATAGTTTTTTTATTAATTTATAAAATCAGTTAGACGTGAACAATTAGGTACAGGTTTTTATTTTCAGGTATCATTTAAAAAAAAAGATTAGGTCATGTTTGAATATTATAAATTTATGTGTAAATTTTGAGTTGGGTCCTTCTGGATCTGGATGAATTTGGTTATGATGTATAAAAACCTAAAAATATATAAATAACAAATGTATCTGAAATTAGTTTGGATATTTGTATAAAAAATAACCATATTACCCGATTATGTCCAAATATTTTGAATACAATTAGTTATAATATGATTCATCTATATTATATAACACAAATTATGAAAAAACACGTATCAATGTACGAAATTGTAAGAACTAATATCCGCTCAATCTCTAATAAGAACTTATAGCAACATACATTTTACGTGATTTGCTCACATATAATATTAAACTACTGTATATAGTTTTAGAAAGCTTAATGAATAAACGTTTGTTTAAACATATGATTTTAATAAATTGAGAGTCAAATCGCAAGTGTTTCAAAAAAATATATAGGATTTTTAACATTAAAACCCCTCAACTAAATTTGTTTTGGGTAAAATCCCTCAAATTAAGTATTCAACAAAAAAAAATTTCAAACTAACTTTATTTAATGAATTAAACCCTAGCATATCATAATTACCAATACTACCGGTAAATCTTTAGTATAGGGAGTTTCTACATTAAGTAGACATAATTGAGGGATTTTACCTTTAAAAATAAAAAAATTCTGAAAATTCAAAATTTTATATTATTATCTAAAATTTAGTAACTTAAATTTTCAAAATTAGCATTTAAATTTTTTTTTGTAAATATATGAGTTTGATGTGTTTTTAACATCAATATTATATATAATAAATTAAAATATAAAACCCAGAAAATATAATAAAATTTATCTAAAGATTTACATGTAATAAAACTACTAAAAGATTAAACATGTAAAACAAGAAAATATAATAAAAATTATATCTTATCTAATAAAAATGTAATAGTAAATCTTTAGATAATTTTTATTATATTTTTGGGTTTTTAAATTTTAAATTTATACATATATAATGTTGATGTTAAAAACACATCAAACTCATATATTTACAATTTTTTTAAATGCTAATTTTGAAAATTTAAGTTACTAACTTTTAAATAATATTATAAATTTTTTTTTTTTTTTTATTTTTAATGGTAAAACCCCTCAATTATATTTATTTAATGTGGAAACCCCTAAACTAAAGATTTACCGGTAATAATAGTAATTATGACATGCTAAGGTTTTAATTCATCAAATAAGTTAGTTTGCGTGTTTTTTATTAAATATTTAGTTTGAGAGTTTTTACCCAAAACAAATTTAGTTTAAGGGTTTTAACGTTAAAAATCCAAAAATCCAAAAGTGTACTACTATCTAATAAAATAACAAACAATTAAACTTTTGACTGGCCCCATCTAAAATGTAATAAAGTAAGAGGAGCATTAACGCATGGTTTTAAAGAATTTTAAGAGCTATGGGGCCTACCAAAAAGTTAAAACCCATCCCTTCTTCCTCTTCTGCAAGAGGCGAATGTGGTAAAGTTTTTGTACTTTCGCGAGCCCCACTAAAACGTGACGGTCCGCGATTGGTACATTTTTAATTTTTTTTTCTTTTTTTTTAAATCGGACAAAACAAAAAAAAAAGTATAAAATAAAAAATAAGAACCCAGTTTTCTCTTCCTTGGGTTAATGCTGCTCTAACTATTTGGTACTACAACAAAATGTGTACTCCGATAAGACCTCATACTTCGTTCCTTTGTACTTTTCTAGTTTCGGACCTTCGGTTAGTGGATTTTAAAGGAGTTTGATAAGCTTTTTCTACATCCGGTATAACTAACCTTCCTAAAAACTTTGGAATATGGTAAGTGCACTTAATAATGTTCTCGTTTCCTTTACGCCAACTCCTCTAACGAATCTTTGCTTTTTTGCGTTGCTATAAATAATCAAGAACACACCATTTCTTCTCATTCATCAAATTACAAAGATCTCATTATCTAACTCAGATCATCTATCTGAAAGGCTCTCATTTTTGGTTCGTCTTATATTGTAGCCATGTCTCAGGTAATTATGTGACTTTGATCTCTCTGTCCATCATATCTTTCTTTATTTTCTCTCTTTTTGGTTCTTCCTGGTTCTTTTTGGCTATAAAAAGATGAGTTAATATTCAAGCAAGCACGTCTTTTAGTGTTCGTTTCCTAATGATGCTACCAATTGTTTAGGATAAACGCTCATCAAGATATATAGTTCTAGAGTAGCATATGTAACTAATTTTTTGGTATAGCATTAACGCTCTTCGTTGTTGATTTAGATATAAACTTACCTATTTATGTATATGTATTTTGGGCAGGATTCTTCCGATCAACATTCCTCGATATATATATAATCTTGTTCTAACTTTTTAGGATTAAAAATGTTTAATAAATGCAGACTGTGGTCCTCAAAGTAGGTATGTCATGCCAAGGCTGCGTTGGCGCCGTCAATAGAGTCTTGGGCAAAATGGAAGGTATTTCTATAACCTATTCTTTTTAATGATTTTAAGTACTGATTTTATATACTTTCTATTAAATATTTTACTATTATGCTTGTAATTTGCTGACTAAAGGTTTTATAAAAAATGATCTCAGGGGTTGAGTCATTTGACATTGATATAAAGGAGCAAAGGGTGACAGTGAAAGGTAATGTGGAGCCTGAAGCAGTTTTTCAAACAGTTTCAAAGACTGGCAAGAAGACTTCTTATTGGCCACTGGAGGCTGAGGCTGAGCCTAAAGGTGAGGCCGAACCTAAAGCTGAGGCCGAGCCTAAGGCTGAGGCCGTGACTGAGACTAAAACCGAGGCTGAGACTAAGATTGAGGCTAAGGTTGATGCAAAGGCTGATGTTGAACCAAAACTCGCAGAAGCTGAGACTAAGCCATCAGAAGTTTAAGTACTAAAGATGAAAATAGGGCTTTTTATCTGTATTTGAATTGTTTCTTATTGTCTTTGATCGTGTGTTGTTGTAAGACTAAGAAATTTATGCTTTATCGACGTACCTAACATTTTTCAAGTTTTGATAACAAGATGTTGGACCCATGTTGTTCCGACTTTCTTTTTATATGTTTTAAGTGTTTAACTGATTAAATATTTACGTAAATCTTAAAATTATGGACGTAATAATAACTTAATCCACTCAGGCATCTGTCTGAATATGCGCAAGATGAGCCGGCCTCAATAATTTGGGACCCCAAAGCAAAAGTTTATTTGTGGCCTATAAATGTTTAAGATGAAACATGTACCCGACTCAAAACAAAAATGGAGATAGTCTTGCACGTGGTGCTTGCATTCAGCCGTCTCATATAGTGTAAGTCGACACTTAGTTAGCGAATGTTAATCGAGTCTGTTTATGCTGACCAAAAAAAATGTTGATGAAACGTTTATTGGACATGATATTAAGGTGGGGTTTGAACTACATTTTCCTATAAATGTTTCAATTTTTTAGAATAAATAGAGCTTCCTTTCCCTTTGGTGTTGCACAATGCCCAAAACCTATTACACTATGGAATTTCCCCTAGACGTGACCTTAAAGTTACATATCAGTATTTATGCGGCCACGAGCTGAAAATAAGAGCACCGGTCTGGGCCACATTGATATTATATTTCGTATGAATAGTATTATAAATCTATACCAGAGAAAATAAGTGTACGGATTCGATCATATGAAGAACAATCCATTCTTTCTGTTTTGCAAATTCTTTCTAGTACTTCATTTCATTTAATGAATTTTTCTGATTATGTGCTTGATAAGACTCAGAAAGCACACTCTAATTTTTTTTCCAGAAGGGTAAGTAAATTAATCTTGAAGCTATATATAAATGGCGTATATATCTATGGAAGGGGCGACGTGCTTGCACCACACATATTTTCTGTTGAATGGTTGGAAGTCATTTTCTTTTTCCCAACTCCCAAATCTCCACATTCTTGTTTCCTTTCTAATTAATTTTTCATTAATTAACTCATCATCGGTCATGTACATACGAAGCATATCCAGCGTACAAATAGACGAATTTTTTTATCATCCATTATAAAATACAATGAAGTTTCGAAGGTCCAACTCGACTCCCCCCCACCTAAAAGATTCTTTCGTGAATTAATCATTTCATCGTTTTTCTTTTTTGAGAAAATCATTCCATCTTTTGTCGTGTTTATTTGTCAAATTATGCTCAACAACTGTTTACGTAAACAATCATGGAGTTGATTATAAACGAAAATTGTATATAAAAATGTTCAAGAACGTAACCATCTGTTACCAACTCTTGAACAATAAATTAACAACTTGAGTTGAAAGCAAGAAACTGCTCGTCCATCATCTTCCCTTGTCGAGCTTCTTCATATCCTCAAGTTTACTCCAAAAATCTGCAAGATAGACAAAAACAAAATAAAACTGGAAAACCAAGAAATTGGATGGTTCAATTTGTACAACAATGCCATCTATTTTACGACCACCGAGGAACACGATATGCGGATCATGCTACGAAGGTGCTCGAACCACTATCGCACTGCTCAAGAAGCTTGATGGCTCGAAAGAAGATAATGGCAAATTGACCGATAAGTCCACCTTCAACAATGGCTCCGCTCTTTCTTCTCCTTTGTTTTCTTGTGAGGTACTTCATTATGTACGCTCACTTAGGTTTTCAGTAAGCTGCCTGTCAAAGTTTTTATATGTCAATTATATTACATGAATTTTTATTATATTCCAGTCGCAACCACTTGAGAAGGTGATCAAGTAGATGGAAAATATAAAAGAAATTGAAGACGAGCAGAAGAAGAGAATAGTTTTCTTCAGCAGCTTTGTTTCGGGATTCAAAGAAAGGCTTCATGCTGATATACTTTTATACCCCGGCGATGACGGACGATACATGCACATACAGCTTTTGTTGGTAAATTTACTGATCTCTACTTTATTTTCTTATATATAAATATGGCGAATATTTTCCTTTTTGGGGTTTGTGGTTCTTTTCTACATTATGTTCCATTCACATGAAACCATAATTTATAGAGTTTTTCTAAAAATAAATTACTTCGTTTTATGTGGTTGTTTTAAATTAAAAATCGATATACTGTATTGATTTTCTTAAAATTAATTTATAAAAGAAGAATAAAAGAAATTTGTAACATGTAAAACATAAAATAATGCAACCGTTCAAAGTTATTTTTCAATCGAGACTTACTTATTCGACTCTATATGATAATATTTTGTCCTTTGTGTTTATATAATCAGTGATCTTCAAGAAAATTCTAGATTCAGACGAATACAAAACCGCCACAGAATACGCGATAACGCTCCAAGAACTAAAGTCAGAGGAACTTCAAGCTCTCTTGGGTGGAGTTTCTATACACCGGCACATTGCTTCAGACAAGTTGGAGAAACATGTATATACTTTGTTTGTTGCAGCTGATAGGTACACGATTCATTACTTGTAAGAGTTCGGCGAGAAACATATGCTTAGTTCCTTGGAAACCACTAGTGTTCTTGATGTCTCGGATCTTGGTTCGAGCAAGACGCTGAAGGAAGCTGCTCTAGGGTTTGTGGTACGGAACATGGACGTCCTCGTTTTCAAAGACATTTTTTCAAGAATTCTCAAAAGTTCTATTACGAAAAATGGTTATGGCCCCCAATTGGCCCGTTAGAGAAAGTAAAGAGAACCCAACCTCAATTGGTCCATTATAGAAAGAAAAGAGAACCCAATTGGACCATTCTATTTCGTTTTGTAAGGGATTAACATTCCTACTTAGGATTAGCAAACTGTCTCTATTTATATAATGGTGATCTACTCGAGTTTTCTTTGATCATACTATTGCCTAACTAAATTTAAACCTATTTGTTTTATTCTCTCTCAATCGTCTGCTTGTTTTCTTAAGAAACTAAAGCTATGGCCGATCAGCAAAGAAACATGGATCTTTTCCATGATGGTCTAGCGAAGATCTTTAAAGAACAATGGCACCCCGATGTACTGTGTTTAGCTGGCGAGGATGATCACGAAGATCCTATCCCCGCCAATAAAGTTATTTTGGTATGTAACTTTCAATTATTAGTGTAGCATGCAAAAAAAACGTCGCCCAATTTTATGGCTAAACGATTTAATGATATATCATAGGGAGCAAGATCAGACGAACTCAGAGAGCTTTTTGATGGTGATGGTAAAGAGATTGAGACGGTCATTCTCTACGGAATGAACCATGAAGCGCTAGAGGTTTTTATCGAGTTCATGTACGTTGGAAATTCCATACAGTACTCCGAGAAGTTGAAGAAGCATGCAAGGTCGTTATACTTTGCAGCTAATTTGTACAGCATCCCCTTATTACGAGATCTATGTAGGTGCCAACTTATGTCTTCACTTAACATTGGGAATGCTCTTGATATTTTGGAAATCTCGAAAGACGATCCTCGTGAGAAAACCCTCCACGATGAAGCTCGGTGTTATGTCATACGTCACATGAAGGAGATTGCTTTTACTAGAGAGTTTAATTTGTTCGTGAAGAGAAACACAAGTTTAACCGTGGAGCTAATTAGGGTTCTTGCAATAAGAGGGGATAGAACATACCCCAAAAGATAAGAATAAGAATTTACTGGTCTGCTACGTATAATTTAGTCGTCAAGAGCTTTAATGAGGGTCGTTTGCTACCTTTGAAAGTTTCAGTCAAAAAACTTTTTTTTGTTAATTTTTTTTTCAATGCTCGAAATATGAATGCAAAACTTAGGAGATGTTTACTGGTTCTAATCTCATGTTCACCATTATTTATACCTGGAGTTTTTTCTAAAATTTTAAAACATTAAGTTATTTTACATTGTAAAATATTAAATAGATGATTTTACAACCAATAATTTATGTGAGAATTCATCTAACGATTTTATTTGCATTATCTTAAGATTTTTTTAATCTACATAATTATTAATAAATCATTATTTTCAAAAATCAAAATATAAACTCTTGGCATATAGCATTAATGAATTTTCATTCCAACCAATGAAATAAAAGACATTCACGGAATTTTTCTAGTCAATCCAAAAAAATAAAGCAAAAATTAAGATAGCATAATTTAATACTAAGTTGATTTTTTATAGACCAATTGGAAAAAAATGATTAAATAATATATTTTCTAATCATTGATAACAATGGATGAGTCTACGAAATACAATTTTTCACAAAACAAAAAAAAGAGAATAACCAGTTATAAATTATCTGATGATTATCAATTAGTTATTGCGACCAATAACAACAACAGTTTATTCAAGTTGTCTAGTTTATTCAACTTGTCTAGTTTTCCTATTAATTAGGATTCTTATTTTCAAAACCTTGTAGATAAATGAAACTCTAACCCTATTTATATTAGTTTTTGTTGATTGCTTGTCTGCAAAAACAAAGGACATGACAACGCAAACAAACTTAGAAGTTTTCGCCCATGGACTAGTGAAAGTTTTCAAAGAACAATGGGGAGTCGATGTATGGCTCAAGCCCGGCCACAACAATGATGGTGACGAACTCATCGCTGCCCACAAAATTATTCTGGTATGTGAATATCTTAAATCTTCATTCTTATTTAAACGTACGACCAACGAATTTTTGATGATATTATAGGCAGCAAGATCAAAGGTGTTTGCGACCATGTTTGAATCTGACAAAATAAAGAACTGGACTGTTCACGAGACAATAACTCTCTCCGATCTTAAACGTGAAGAGTTAGAGGTTTTTGTCGAGTTTTGTTACGCTGGAGAGTGCATGCCTTCCGAGAAGCTGAAGAAACATGCAATGTCCCTGTACCGTGCTGCTGAAAAATACGAGATTCCTTATTTACGGGATCTATGTAGAAACCATATTATGTCATCTATAAACGCTTCAAACGCTGTTGAAATTCTAGAGCTCTCAAGACTACCTTTCGACAAAACCCTCTGCGAATTTGCTAACAATTATATCGACTTTCACTCGAGTATGATTTTCCCTTTAGGTAGGTTTAGAACTTAAGGAAAGAATCGAACCCAAATCTCCTCATAGAGATAACAAAGCAATGTTTGCTTCCATTGTTCCCTCATATTTAATTGGTTCATCTCATTTATCATTCATGTATTAGCCGTGCTATGGTTACTTTCCATTAATGTTGTAAACCAGAATACTAAACAAGATTACTTTTTTGTTCATCGGCATAATATTAATAAAATTTAATATATAATAATATATCAATATAATATTATTATTTTGAGCAAATTAATATAATACTATTAACCACAAAAAATAGAACATAAGATAAAATTTTGTTTTATTTACAAAATATAATTAAGTATTTGAAATTTTCTATTTTATTTTTAATTTACATTGCCATGAAAAAAAATTATATGATTTTTTAAGCCAAATTAGCACTTTGGTTAAAAGTTAATAAATAAGTAAATAACGATTATTATAGAATTAATTTTTAAATATATTAGAAAAGAAAAATGACAAACTTATAGCATTTTATCATATATGAAAATAAAAAATACTGAATCATATCAATAAATTTTGGTTTCTCTATCACTAATCCTTCATATTTTTACAAATCAAATAGTTTTATTAATTGTATATAATATTAAAAAGTATATCAGAAGTGTAATAAATTTATAGAGTTTTTACCATATTTTATCGGGATTTCAAATATCGGATATTAAATTAAACCTATACCGGACTATATATCAGTCACTAAATTTACCGGTTCAACTGTGAGTCTAGGTCGTATACAAAAAGTGGTTTCCATTTGATTCACTCATTTGTCAGTATTCAACTTGAATAATCACTAGCTATTATTTCTTGAAAGAATTGTTTTAATAGATGGAAGTATCAATATATTTTAGATATCAAGACAAAAAAAAAGAGTAAATTATGACATGTCTTGGCAAAAACAATTATGACATGTAAAGTTAAAAAAAACGAAGAAGTATTTATAAAATATATAAAGAAACGACAGAAAGTGTCCTTCTGAGTTCTGAATGTTTATTTTGATGAAGTTATTCAAGTTTTCACAAAATAGTAATGTATTACTTGATGCCTAAAAATAAAAATAAAAATAAAACTTGATGCCGAAGGAATATTTTTCATTAGAAATTTTGATTGAGAGAGACATACAATTGATTCTTCTTGATTGTGTGTCTAACTAAAATCCCTTTTTAGGTCAAACAAATGTATAAATATAGAGAGAGATAATCATGAATACTTTATCTGTCTTTACCCTTTTGGATCATGGCTATCACTCCAGGTCCTGATTGCCACTGCAACTGCCTGTTTCACTGATTCGCCATCCATGCTTTCACAATCATCATTCTGGGAGATTGAAATTATAAATCATTTGTGAAAAATTATAATGAATGGACTAATATATAACAATGACAACGGAGATTAGTGTGCTTACATTTGATGAACCAATGGCATGCAAGCTAAATGAGTCCATACATGAAACCCTAGCTTCAACAACCTCAAGTCCAAGATCTTCAAAGGCTTCAAGAACACAAACCAACAAGCCTGCCTCATTCTTCCCTGACATTACTTTTATCATGAATCCCTTCTCTAGGGTTTCCACTGTAACCTATCGTCAGTACAAAACCCCAAAATCAACTGAAGCATTTTAATGTAAATGGGTCAAATACTCAAAGATATACGTTGATATACCATGTGACCGGTAGGATCACAGAAATATTTCTCAGACGTGGTCTCATTGTTGATTTTTTCAACTTTCTGCTTAAGCTTTTTTATATATTTTGATGCATCCACTATGATCGAGGTTTCACTTTCCTGCAAAACGTGTGATTCAAGTTTAGTCTGAGAAAACTTCCCATTTTAACACATTTTGGCTCTTTTATTTTTCTTGTTAAAACTATATTGTTGATTATGGTTAGAACGAAGTAAGTAACTAACTATATATTTAAGATAGACAGAATAAAATCAAATAACAAATATCTCTAAATGATTACTCTCAAAAGCGATATCCCAAAAAGTATTACATATAATGAAAAGGAGTAAACTTTGATCTCTAATGAATCAAAGAAAGATAGAGGTCACGGTTAAATTGGTAATTTGGTATGTAAAATAGTACGACTGAATTGGTTATATAGTAGAGGTCGAATCATAACAAAAAAAAAAAAAAGTTAAAAAGAGAGTGATGGAATCAATTACAGCATTAGAGTTAGTGATTGAACGAAGCAATTGAAACTTTTCACGAAGAGAGGAATCTCTCTTGTATTCCCTCGAAACCATCCTTCAAATTTTTAGTTTCTTCTCCTCTTACCCTACGGTTTTTCTTCTATATATATATATATATATATACTAAGAAAGAGAAATTAGAGATCAGAGTTTCTACAACGTTTATAGGATCCTCTCGTCTCTCACATGTCTGCCTTACAGTCTGATCTCTTCATCGCTACAGAATGTGATACATACGGACAAATCCTTTGGTATCTCGTGAATTACTTGATTGCCTCTATGTCTAGTTACACGTTATTCTATATTATATATTTCTACAATTTATACTTACGTGAGAGTACTTATATATATAAGAAAGTGAATGTGTAAAGATCAACACGTGTGAGGGTATATTCGATGTAATGATCTTGTATCTAGAAACAAATATTGATAGAACTTGTCGAACTAAATGGAAGCGATAATAAGACCATCTCCTATAGTCTTTTATTTTGAAGAAAAACATTAAAAAATGAAGGAAAACTTTCAGTAATAGTGCAGCATTTTGAGAAATTTTTTTTTATGAATAGTGTTCCTTCAAAGTTGAAGAACACCATTTACAAACTCATTTTAGTAAACTCATTTTAGTGTTAAATTTCTTTATATATAAATTAGTCCTTAAATTTTTAATAATTTGATGAAAAAAAAACTTTTTATAATTTTGTTTTATATCTAAAAGATTCAATGTTTATGCTTCATTTTTAAATAAATTATTATTACCTTAGTAATACAATTATAACTTTATATAAATCATTATATCTTTTAGAAACTAAAATTATTTTAGTTCAAATAAAATTATATTTCAGTAAAATTTGTATGTTTAATAAAATAATAAGCATTTTGGAATTAATCATAAGTAGTAATAGTATAACTAATATATTTAAATATATTTTTTTTGAAAGGAACCATTGGAGCAAAATTCAAACTCAATTTGAATTTATTTTATTTTGAAAAAAATAATGAGGTAAACTATTCTTGATGCCCTAAAGATAGAAATACAGTCAGTCAGTTAACATGACCTTCAAGATCTAACACATCTTCTTTATAAAAAAAAGGAAACCATCTGGCATACATGAATTTTTTAATATCCCCATAAAGACCAGTTTGGTTAAATTAAAAATTATCTCCAATTTAGACATATAAATATATATATATGTGAGACACAAATCCGTTTAAGTTTCATGAACTTTAAAAATAAAACTAATTGGTGATAAGTGAATTAATCTAAGTCATTTGGTTATAGGATCTCACCACGCCTCTTTCAATTGATGACTCTTATAGGTTCATCTTAAACTAAATTCTACTTTAGATCCAGTAATAAATTATTTTATGAATCATCTTAGTTGGCAACAAAAAAAACTTTAATAACATGTAAAATTTCATGTGCTTCTAAATTAAAAATTAAACTAACTACTAACTATCAATATGGACCGATCCAAATATTTTATATATTATTGTTGATCTATTTAAACTTCCAATGTGGGATCTCAATACCTTCCCATTGTGAACTGCAAATATTCAATTGCATTTTCAGAATATTCCATCTATAGTTAACCGGTTTTAGTTTTAGTGATAACTGATTCGTATGCTTCTAATCTACATTTATCGTCCTTGTCTCTTTTTAATTGTTTTTGACAACTCATTCCACAGTTTTGTATATACATTTGTGCGTGTAAGCGATTCTTGAGTATATAAGGTTTCAAGAAATGAGGAGAGGACAAAAGTAAAAACGAAGAAGGGAACCGTGAGCTCGTAATGGAGCTGGAGGAAACAAAATTTTAAGATATTTATACATATATATAAATTATTGAAGTAGGAGCATCGAAAGAAGTGAAGGAAGAGGATAAAAGCAAACAGAAGAATGTTGTTGTGATTTTGGAATGCCTCCAAACACTCCTCACGGGGATATTTATGAGTTTCCCTCATCACTCTTATTGATCACTACCCAACATCTAATTGTTGTATATATATATATATATATATGCTTTTATTTGATATAAATATTACAATATGTATATGAACCTTATATATGTGCATGCAGACATAAAACATACATGTCATTCTTAACGAGCACCGATGCAATATGACAAATCTATTACCTTTACCTTTTCACTTTTTTATTGTAAGATATTACCAGGGCATGCTCTAAGATTTTGAAGATTATAGACAATTTAATCAGATGATATAATCTTTTTTTTTGACAAACTTGAGAATATATATATATATATATATATATATATATATATATATGTATATATAATTTTTTCTAGAAATTTTGAAGGTAATAGATCAATACTTCACCAGCCTATGCTCAGAGCCGGCCCTCAATACTACCAAGACCATATAATTACAATGTAACAATTTATTGTCACGCTGAATAATGCAAGCAAAACTCAATTGATACAACAACGTTGACAGAAAAAACTTCTTAAATTTGGATATATTTTAGGAAACCTGGGAAGATATCATATCTATTTACACAAAATTTTCTTGATTACTACACATGCCGGTTTAAAAAACATTCAAAAAGTACATGAGGCATATGTTTATGTAATCGCGTCTATGTTATAAAAATGTAATGAGTGGAGAATATGGAATTATCTTATTCCACAAGAACATATAAAAGTACCCATCAATTCACATGTGTGCCGATTAATCATCATCACAAAATAACACTGCAATATAGACAAACCCTTTCTTCTGACGTATAGCCTACTCATACATATCCTACTATTTCTCATATTCTTCTACTATTACAGTCTGCTTTCTGTCTTTTAACTAAAAAGATAGATATGTAGGATTTTAATTGCTCGGATTTGCCAAAGAAATGGCACTCACGTGACTTTTACTTCGGGAAGTACATTCATATTCACATGCACAATTTGACAATATAAGAAAGTTAAAAACCTGTGTTCAAAAAAAAAAAAAAGAAAGTTAAAAACCCTTTTAATCTTTAAAGCTGAGAAATAAACGTTTTCGTTGCCCATAGAGAGGTTAGTAGAAAGAAAGGGACGTGAGCAAGAGAGTTTGGACATGAACATTTCACATGCAAAGGCGATGTTGTCTCTTCCAATATATTAGTACTGATGCGTATTAATCGTGTCATGGACTTGTGTCCACTCATTTTTATAAATATGAAACGGAATTACATTAACTGCGTGAAAAATAATAATAGAATGATCACGCATTACAACAGAAAACGTCCACCACAAATAATTTAAAGTGAAATAATTGCACAGTACGTACTTAAGTAAATGTGTTAACATCATCAGTTCCTTCCTTTATGTGATAATAATCCCTTATATATTAAAAGAAAAACATTACCACATTTGAGTTAGTCATGTGTCATCACCATAATTAGTTTTAAAATTCTTAGAAAAATATGTTGGTTCATCTAAATATATAATAAGTTTTTTATTAAACTAACCATAAATTCGTTATTAATATTTTTTATTCTTTCCTTAAATAAAAATTACGGAATTGCCTAATGTGGCTAAAATATATATATAAATTAATGATTTTGAATAATAAAGAATTGATAAAAATTAGTGTATTTTATATCATATTTGTTTACTTTAAATTAATAAAATAAATTAAAAATACATTAACCATATAATAAAAATCTAAATTTTTCTGTATATATTATATTTTGATTTTTTTAAACGAGTATAAATTACTAAAACTGTTAAAAGTCTCACATTCAAATTTTTGCGATCCATGGTTTAAAGGTTTTTGTTATGATAAAATATAAATGATTACAAAATCATATAACTAAGAAGTCTCATTTAATAAATATTAAGTGCAAAAGATATATATATATATATATATAAATTAAACTATATACCATCTAAAATATATAAATACTTTAATTTCAAAATTTTCTTTGAATACATATTTTGGTAAAACTTATTGAATAAATATTGACAACTTAATATTTAAATTTTAAACTTAGCTTTGAATTTTTTTTAAAAAATTACAAAAACTATTAATCACACAATGAAAATTTTGTTATCACTTATCTAAAGTTTTTGTTATAAAAAAATACAAATGGTAAAATAACCATATTATATATATGTTAACGTCATTTAAATTTAATTATATACAATTGAAAATATAAAAAGTAATTGTTTGGATTAATGAAACTTATTTATGTGTTCGCATCAATTTAATTATATATGTAATAATTACTGAATTTTTAATTATTCAATATTTTTTTTTATAAATATGTAAAAGAACATATAATACATAAAAATAGTATATATAATGTTCGTCCCGTGCCCTAACCTAGTATATAGTTATTTTTCAAAACAAAATTAAGCATGAGTGCATGACTAATGTATGTATGTATGTATACACTATCTAGAAACCGACTGTGTAAAAACGGATTATGACGCCATTTCCCCTAAAGGCTTCATTACCAGTCAAATAGTTTTGTTTTTGAAAAAAGTCAGTCAAATAGTTTACTAAATAATTTCCTTAATTGTCATCCTTAAATATCTGTAGTGACACGTGAGTTTGATAAAACTGTGGACTTTGGTTAACGGTAGAAAGAGATAAAAAGAGAGGAGGGGTCGAGAATAGAAGAGAAAAAAAGTTGGGTGTGTAACGAACGTAATAACAGAACGTAGTAAGTTGAGAAAAAAGGTTAAGGGCACTAATAAACTATTAAAAAAAATATTTTCGCATATTTTACTTTCTTTTTATTTGATTTCTATATATATACATATATATAAATATGTCATTTCTTCTTTTTTTTCCATTACATTATGTATGTAATACAAGAAAATATTTGTCTTAGAGGTTTTTTTAAACTTTTTGCGACCTCTTAAAATCTGAATGGCTGTTATAGCAGATTTTGGTTTCAATTCATCTTGTAACCGAACCTTCATTTTTCTCGAAATAATGATATTTACAATTTAACAAAAAAAAATATATTTCATTTCTTCTTCTTCTTCTTCCATTACATTATGTATATATGTAATAAAAAAGAAAACAAAATATATAAAAATGTTAGAAAGTCTCGTGTTTGTGACAGCTATATTTCCTTTGTCTTCTCTCCAAAGGTATTGTATTCCCTTGTCCGAATCAAATATCATTTCATGACACCTAAATGCACATATTTATAACATTATGAATTTAACAAAAGCTGAAAAAACCCCATCATTTTGCGTATAGGATACTAGATTAACACCATATCCACGTGTTTTCTTCGTCGTGTGAGGCATCTCGTCGATCGGGTTTCTCGCTGTCCATCGTGCAGAAGGTGCGGCGAGGTCTCTCCTTAATGGCGAGTTTGTGAAACTCCCGGTTTCGT
The DNA here is from genome assembly GCF_000309985.2 of Brassica rapa. Lineage (NCBI taxonomy): Eukaryota > Viridiplantae > Streptophyta > Magnoliopsida > Brassicales > Brassicaceae > Brassica > Brassica rapa. The sequence continues at coordinate 18,007,014 of NC_024801.2, read as the reverse complement.
CGGCTCCAGCGGTCTCTTGTGTTGGCGCGTGTGCGTATGCGGCTTGGCTTTTGAGTCGGAGTCGTCTATGGCTTTCGGCTATATCCTAGTTTGTGGCACTTCCTTTGTGTCCTCTTCTAGCCTCGGTGCTCCCTCTAGATGTCTACGGTGGTCCTTCTTCAGCTGCCTTCATCGTCATGTTTTTTGCTTTCGTTCTTTTTTTGCAAGCTGGTCAGCGCCTTGGTTCTCAGGGTCTGTCCATGTTCGATGTTCTCCTCCTCTCTAAGTGGTCATTGGTTTAGGTGGAGCTCATACTTCTTTGGCTTGAACTCATCATCCCAACACTGAAGTTAGTCTCTAGACATTCTGCTTTCAAGTGGATGTGTTATTTTGGTATGTGAAATGGACCTAGAGTGCTTATTGTGGAGTTTTTGATGCTTTCAGTCCGTTTTGTATAGGCCTTTTATGTATGGCTCCTTGGTGGGTTCACGTCCGAATAAATGCTTGGTCGAGTTGATGCGGGTGCTTGGCCTCTTGGTGCTTGGCTCCTTGGTGACTTTTTGTTCGTGTTGGCAGATACTCAGGAAGTCTTGGGCTCTTTAAGAGCGGATCATCATAGAAGCTATAATTATCGAGTTCTCATTCTCGTTGTAATTGTGACTCTTTTTTTTGCGGCAATCGGTGAATGCAGATTAGTTGAGGCCTCTTGATATTGGTTTCTGCCTGTTGTGTCTGTTCCAGCTTAGACTAAATCGAATTTATGTTTAGATTTTATTTTTTCTTTCCTGTATTTCTTTTTTCCATTGTCCTTCTATCAAAAACCTTGAAAATTGGTAATAATATTTTTACATTTTTACAAAAGAAATAAACATTGAAAACATATCCTTACAGACGATACCCATTCCATCTGTGCCACTCTCTTATTCCAAGTGACAAAAAATTTATATTAGAGAATTAGGTCACAGGGCAGCTTTGAGCTCTATCAAACAATGTCACTCTTTTTGAATTTTTTTTTTCCAGATGGCATATATACACATAACAGAGAACTGAAGAAAATATCTGATTAGCTTTTGTAGTATTATCACAGCTAATTTTGGGTTTTTAACTAATCAGCTTACAACTTCTTTTTAAAATAATTAGTTTAAAACTAGATCCTTTCTCCGCGCTACGCGCGGATAATATATTTAAATTTGGGGGAGATTACATGTTTACCACTTTCATGGTACCATTTTTTATTTTTACCATCATTAAAAAGACATTTTCAAAAATATCTTCTTCATTAAGTAGCAAAAGACTCTTATGCCCTTATTATTTATATATATAATAAATCATTATTTAAATAAATAAAAGTTAAAAATAAAAAATAAAAACTAAAAAAACATTAAAAAAATAAATAAAAAATAAAAAAGTAAAAAAAAAAATTATTTACTTTTTTTTATGTTTTCGAATTATATTTTTTCAAATTCTAACTTTTTTATAAAAATATTTTTATTTTTTTTCAAATTTCTTTTTGAAAAACGAAAATTATGTTTGAAACTATTTTTAAAAAATATTTATATATTTTAAGTATTTATTTATATATTTGTTAGAATCCTCAATTTCACATTTCAAAAACCCTACTCAACCCCTCAACTCTAAACCATAAGTCTAGATTAGTTAACCCTAATGGTATAATTGTCTTTTACTCTTCATTAAAAGTGAGGGTAAAAGTGATTAGTGTAAACATGAAAAGTGGTACTATGAATGTGCTATTTGTGGCAATTTCCCTTAAATTTGTTACATTTATCTTTTTTATTTGTATGTGAATTTTTGTATACTAAATTATTTAGAATTAATTTTTAAATTTGATTTTTTTAATATATTTTTAGTTTGAAGTAAGTATTTCTATTATATGTAACATAATTAACTAATAAAATATGAAGAATCAAGTCCAGGATTTTAGAGTTATGTAAAAAAAGTAATATTATATATAGAGCATAAATTATCTTAGTTCAAAGATCGAAATCTCATCTCGAATAAATTCACGAAAGAAAGAGTACTCCAATAACCTAATTAAAATATAAAACCCACTTTAAAAAAAAATGAACTTAACAATATTTTTTAACGTATAATAGTTGAAAACTGACAATTGAATATCGATCTAGAATATTATTTTAATACATCTAATGGTAAATATTAATTGTAATAAACAAATTTTGAATTTTGTAATATTACATGAATTAGAAGTCTTTAAAATCTAAAATCTATTTTATTAACATAATATTTTTTTATTCATTTATTATTTTGACGTTATTTTGATAGGATTTAGATCAGACATGGCGAGTAGTTTGGAATGGAAGCGGTTGAAAAAGAAGAGGAAGGGTCGAGTTTTCCCTCGTTATAAAGAAGAAGAAGCGATTAGTTTATCCCTATCAGTTTTTAGATATCATTTGTTGTGTGCATATATTTCCAATGAGTGTCTTTGGTCCAGTGGTAAAGCAGCATCCGCGTTTAATATAACCTAGGGTTCGAACCCCCATCCCATCGCAATTATAATTTTAGTCAAAATTTCAAATATTTTTGGCTTAAATAAAGATTTGTACTATCCAACCACTCGTGTTTCCATATATATATGTTTTCCTCATCTCATCCGGTTAATATATATTTTTATTTTTGGGCATATATTTCAATGAGTGTATTTAGCCTAATGGTAGAGAAGCATCCGCATTAGTTCTTATATAGGGGTTCGAATCTCAAAAAAACCCGTTTTTATTTTTTACAACAAACCATTTTCTTAGCTTATATAAAAAGTTATATATTTTAGTCATTTATATATGTGCAATGAGTGTCTGTAGCCTACTGGAAGAGTAACATCCGCATTAGCTCTTATATAGGGTTCGAACACTAAAAAACCCGTTTTTATTCTTAAAAACATACCATTTTCTTAGCTCATATAAAAAGTTATATCTTTTAGTCATTTATATATTTGCAATGAGTGTCTTTGGCATACTGGAAGAGTAGCATCCGCATTAGCTCTTATACAGGGTTCGAATCTCAGTCATCCCGTCTGTAATTATTTTAAAAAAATTCATTTTATTGTATTATCTAAGAAGTTATTGTATTTAGTTATGCATATATCTACAAAGAGTGACATTAGCCTAATGGTAGAGTAGTATCCGCATTAGCTACTCTACTTGCAGGGTTCGAATCTCAGTTAACCAGTTTTAAATTTTTTTAAAGAATATCAAATTTTATTGGCTTACTTACAGCAGGTTATTGCATTTAATCATCCATGCTTATTCACACAAATCGTTTTATTATTGTATTTGTTTTGTGTAAAATAACTTATTCCCAAACAATGATAAGCTAATTATGTACACAGATCCTTCTCTACTATACTTAAATAGAAATCGGAATCTAAAATTCCTGAATCAGTTTATCATCATCCAGAATATGTGGTAAATATATATATAGATAACACCATTTCATTGATCAAATTGTATAACATAGAAAATATTAATAGTTTATGTTATTAAAAAGAGATAATAACCAATGGTTGGTATAATGTTGCAGAGGAAACCAAAGATAAAAAGGATGTCTCAAACAAAAAAAAAAAAAGGAAAACACACAAAAAAAAAGAAGAAGCAAATGAAGTCAAGGCTACTTCATTAGCCACATTTGGCACGCTTCACACCCTCAGACTCTATCTCATCAGCACCCCTTTTTCCAAACTCAGCTGCATTACCTACTCCTTCCGCATCACCTATTACATCAACATCCCCTTCTAAATTGTCCTCAGGTCCTGCGGCATCGGGTGGGAGCACCTTTGTCACAGTCAGAGTCTGAGTCTTAGCGTCCAGATTGTGTTTTGATACCTTCACAATGAACTTTCGCGTCTGTCCAATAGTATCAATCATAGCCTGAGGAACTGGGACCTTATGATCGCCTTCAATATTGTCATTGACCTAACACATAGTAAGACATATTCAGAACATTCTTTAAACTACTCTTGCAATAACACATTATTGTCATTGATCTCACAAATTTCTAATTACCTGATAGTATTTCTCAACCAACTCGCTTGCTTTCTTTCCAGTCAACTCCTCACCGGCATCACCGAGGACAACAAACACGGCTTGATCATTGTTGTCATACACAGAGAGTCTCGTCAAGTACCTAGTAAAGATAAGTGTCAACAACCATTACGTTCAAGAATGTGTAAAAACTTTACATAAACCACTTACTGCGCCACACCAACAATCTCACTCTTCCCGCATTTCTTACACATTAACGTTGTGGGCCCTTTGGTTGCTTTGGTATGGCACACACCGCAACCTATATAGTACCAGCCAGACCCGTGCACAACATCATCAATAGTTGCTGTGCACTCAAACCAAGCAACCTGAAATAATACTCAAAATTCAATGCGAAATCTAATATCCTAGTAGATGTATCAAATATTGCAGATATAATACCTTAGAGGACGCCTGGTTCATATAAGCAAAAAGTTCTCCCAATGTCGCTGGCTCAGGCTTGGTAATCACCTCTGCATTAACCCTACTGGCAACGTCCAAATTAGAGTTCAACCTGAATAACACGCCAACACAGACATTACAATATGAATTAAGGTAATCGCATTTGGAAACATGAAACTAAACCTTACCAGCTGAGGTAGGAGAGTGTTTCTTGGATATCACTATCCATAAATACACGTGAGGACGCCATTGCCGATAGAGACAGAACACCTATACGGAAAGAATGCAATGACACAGTAGCAACTTATATAAATAAAGTTAATGCCTTAGCAATAGCAACACAAACCTCCAAACCGTTTCGGGTTTAAAGTGGTGACCAAAATAACACGGGCAGTGCCTCTAGATGCTTTAAACTTATCAATGAACTCAAAGGCCGCCTTGTCCCAGAGGTACAACTTCATCACAGGATCGCTGCAACAACAAAAATCGTGTATTATACAATTACGAATATAGTTTTTTGTTAATAATTACGAATTTATAATTTTTAGGTAATAATTGCAATCACGAAGATATAAAAACATAATAACTTACTCATGTGTCTGGACGTGAAGCTCAACTCGCCGAGACACAGCTATCTCACCTTCATCAAGCAATATGCTGTCAGTGGGAACCTTCCCATTCACAAGCTTGATATGGCCAATATAATCTGCAAGTGAAGACATCAAACTAATCAAATGTTATGATACAAACCAAGTTCAGAATAAACTATTATCCGGTAAGTACGGTGAATCGGGTTAATGAAGCGTAACTTACCATAAAGATCACCTTTCAAGTCGGAAGCACCATCGAACTCCCTGAATCCATGAATACGGATCCGATCCTCAGGGAAACAGATTGAGCTGTCCTCGAGAGCAGTTAGAGCAGAGTTCCATGAGAAGCTAATAGTGACATCCGAGTCAGCAATCCGGTACACTGTCTTGCTCTTTGATCCGTAAAACTTGTTGAGCCGGTACGTACAACCAGCTTTCATGTGAGGCAGATAGGTCTCAATCCTTCCATAAGAGATGAAACCTTGGATTACACTCGCCTGATGCAAAAAATAAAATTATCAGTTAAACATATGTTCAGTGAAAATCAAAATTGTTTAAAACATCTAAAACAAATAAATCAGTGAAACCAAAAATATTTAAAACATTTAACCCGTGATGGAAAGTAATCAGACAACAGATAATCATAAATTCACGATTCAAAATACTTTGTGTCGCCACAATTATAATGTCATTAGTCGATCAATCAAAGCGATGAACAGTAATCAGACAATACGGTAGAAAGTAATTATTAGATGCCAAAATATGATGTGGTACCTCTTCATCGATGAGAAGCATTTCGATGCCGATAAGAACCTTCGTCTGAACGTTCCAAGCTTCCCAAAAATGGATCAGTCGAAACCGTATCTCGTCTTCATGTGGCCCGAATTTCACGTCTTTGAAGGTTATAACCTTCCCTACGTCGTCGCTGACGATTGATTTGCCCTTGTCGATTGCTGAGACAGATGGTCTCCCTCTAACGCCGATAACGGGGCCGGAGGAACCACCAGTCCTGCCGTGTGTTCTGATCGGCCTCTGGGTTTCAGCAGTCGTACCTCTGGATTTCACCGGTTTATCAACGCCGGATGTTATGCCGGACTGAGGGCCGGATTTGCTCGTACCCTTTGAATCGGCCATTCCACATCTAGATTTCGTCGGACCGTTATCGCCGGAAGAGACACCGGATTGAGAGATGGGATTGACGGAATCGGAGGGGATCGCCGTCTCGCCTGTCATTTTCTCTGAGTCAGAAACGCCGGACACCTTCATCGCAGGTAGCAGTTGAAAGGATAGAACAGTTCTAGATCCAAAAAAAAATACACAGATTAAGAGATCTATATAGAACCGCGGACGGAGAAAGCGATAACGATCCATTAATGAGATTAGAACTCAGAAGAGTGGGGAGTAAATTTAATGTCCGCGATAAAGATCTGCGAAACGTAGTGAACGGAGAAGACGAAGAGAAATGGGATCGGCAGATCAAAAAAGAGAAGAGAAGGGGAATCGATAATCGACCAGGAAGCTTCACCGGGTCATGGACTATCCGGGCTTCCGGATTTCGAACATTATCGGGCCGAGATTTCGAACATTATCGGGCCGAGATTTCGAACATTTGACGCGAGGCCCAAAGGAAATGTGATGCGCGTCCGACGTGGCCAAACGGGGCTCTCCTATTGGCTGATTATTTCTGAGGATGTGGAGGCATGAGGGGAGCCCTTATTCCCCTTTTAGTATTGTATTGATTCTATAAATATACTTCCGAATAACTCAAAATTTATGATATTATATCTCTAAGTTCTTCTAGATTAAAAAAATAATAATATCACCCTTGGAGAGATACGTAATAGATTACTGATTTTATATAATGGCTTCGGGAAATTTGCAGAATCGAATTACTTTCCTTCTTAACTTTTACATAAGAGCAAATGTTAAAAATGGGAGTAAAACGGTAAACAAACTCACTGTTATAGTAACGCGTGTAACTAAGTTGGGCTTTTAAAAACTAAAGCCCATATTAGGCCCACCTATATCATTTCTGCGAAAATTCTTGGAAGCAAATTCAATCGAAGACGAAACATTCGAAGAAGAATCGAAAGCAAAACCATCGGAGTTCATTTCAATTGAGAGTTGGGGGCATGGGTGATCATCTGGTGAGAGCGGAGGAATTCGAGAAGAAGGCAGAGAAGAAGCTCAACGGATGGGGAATCTTCGGATCTAAGTACGAAGACGCTGCCGATCTCCTCGAGAAAGCTGCTAATTCCTATAAACTCGCCAAATCATGTAAAGTTTTCCTTTTTCTTTCTGGGTTTTTCTCAGAAAAAGATATGATTTGATATTACGTTATTTTGATCCATTAGAGTTGCTCATTGGGTCTAGTAGCTAGACCTGTTTGATTGATATTAAAAAGGTTTTATCTTGTGTTGATGTGTTCAGTATATGATTGTTTCAGGGGATCAAGCTGGAAAGGCTTATCTTAAACTTGCTGATTGTCACTTAAAGGTTAGTGCTTTTGTCCTAAGAGCATGATGAATGTGTTGAACTATTATGTAGTAATGTATATGATAGCATTTCTGTCTATTTGCAGTCGGACAGCAAACATGATGCTGCTAATGCCTATGCTGAAGCTGCTAAATGCTACAAGAAAGTTGACACTAATGGTATGTAGAGAGATCACTAGAATATTTATATCCTAAAGACGTTATTTTGTTAATTGACATGTCTGTGATATGGGAGTGGTTATCAACTTTCTTTTGTGTGTTTCCTTTTCGCTATGCATGTGTATCGTTGTCTTAACATAGCCATGATCTTGTATGCAGAGGCTGCATCTTGTTTAGAGCGAGCAGTGAATATATTCTGCGAGATAGGGAGGCTTAACATGGCTGCGAGATACTACAAGGTACCATTTAGTCTCCTTTGAGCAAAATAAAATATTACACTCTTTAAATACTCTCTTCATTGCTCCTTTTTTTTTTTTTTACTTTTATGTATATTGGATCCAGTAAAAATGTTTTCCGTACACTTAAGTAAGATTGTTTTCTGTAATTGGTTTTGTACTGATGGGTACATTATGGTTTACAGGAAATTGCTGAGTATTATGAAGCTGACCAGAAAATCGATCAGGCTATTGCTTACTATGAAAAGGCAGCTGAGTTTTTTCAGAATGAAGAAGTGACGACTTCTGCAAACCAGTGCAATCTAAAGGTGGCGCAATATGCTTCCCAGTTGGAGCAGTAAGATTTATATGAACCTTCCCTGAGTTTCTGCTTTCTCGTCCTTTGGTATTGACATGCTTACAGTACTCAGTTGAATCCGTACATTGTTTGTATTCATGATGTTGTTCACTATGCACGGGCAGCAATGATGGCTTTTTATTTAATTTTCTTTGGATGGATGGATGGATTGATAAGGGCTTGGTGTATTTTTGACAGGTATGAGAAGGCAATCAAGATTTATGAAGATATAGCACGCCATTCCCTGGGGAATAACTTGCTTAAGTATGGAGTTAAGGGCCATCTTCTCAATGCCGGCATGTGCCACCTTTGCAAAGCTGATGTTGTATCCATCACCAATGCTCTGGAGAAATATCAGGTTCGTTAACATCAGCATTCGTGTGTTGTCCTTTCAGGAACTATGACAGGATTTATAACTTCTACTTCTCTGCAGGATCTGGATCCAACTTTTACAGGAACACGAGAATGCAAGTTCTTATCGGTAAGGCTTAAAAACTGAGTTTTGTAGTGATTATGAGAGTGTAGCTTAGCGTAATGTATGCTAACTTAAGTGTTTTTAATTCCCCCGGATAGGACCTTGCTGGTGCCATCGATGAAGAAGACATCGCAAAGTTCACAGACGTTGTCAAGGAATTTGATAGCATGACTCCTCTGGTATGGGCCCATTGCATACCAACAAAGTTTGAATAAGAATGTCTTTCTTTTTAACCTTGTCTGATCTTTATCATGGAATTGGTATTGTTGGCAGGATTCATGGAAGACAACTATGTTGTTGAGGGTGAAGGAGAAGCTGAAGGCAAAGGAGCTTGAGGAGGATGATCTTACCTAAACATACCCTCTCTATCCATCCGGGAGCTTTGCTTATTAATCGTTTCTGGTGTGTATCTTCATTTGTGTTCATGTCACTTCATGTTCCACTCTTGGTTGATTTTATTGTGTCTGGTTATGAGTTTCTTAAGAGGTTTGTTCAAAATTGGTTTGTTTGATATCAAAAGACTACATTTGCTCTGCTTCTCATTACTTCTATGGAGATTTGCTTCTATTTATTTACATATAATAATAAGTGTTCGTTCAGACAATATAATATAGTAAGCAGATACTCTTTAACACAAATTCTCAATGTCATCGACCATAACAAGCAAAGCAATGATAAAAGCATAATCCACTTCTGGATTTACACTAACACTAAAGTTGTATTTCCCTTTGCAGTAACTTCCCCATGTAAACTTATGCGTAACCTGCAAGCATCCCCATAACAACAAAAAGATTTCAAATTTTCACCAATGTCTTCTAACAAAAGAGAGATTAATTAAGAGATGTGTCTTAGTCTTTTTTACCCCTACCCCGGCGATGAGAGCATCAGATTTGAAAACTTTGAATGAGATATTTGAGTATCCACCTGAAGCATGAAAATCACAAGCACTGCTCTTCTTGATGTTACTATTCTCAGCCAAGAAAACATCCACTGATGTTTTCAACGACATGGCTGAAGATTGCTGTACCGTGAACAGCAAGTCTTCTTTATCTTTGCTCTCTCCTCCATGCACTTCCCATTTCCTCTTCAACCTAATCCCCTGTACACATACATACACAATCTCAAGATAACACAATCTCAGTGGAGGCTTCAAAGATTGAATGTTTTTGTAAACCTTTTGGCGCATTGTGAGGACTATGAAACCAGCAGGATCACGCATAACCCTTTTACGGTTAAACCCCCAAGCTTGTCCATCAATTTGCAGGAGGATATTCCCACTAGGATCAACCACTTGGTAATGATCTTTTGAGAAGTTTATAACTTTCCTCTTCACCATTAGTTCCATTGGGTATGGATTACAGAATTGGTCGCCTACTACGCTTATGGGAGGATCTCCTACTTGCCATTCTGTTTTCTTGTTCTTTGGCATTGATTCTATATTTGAATAAACTCAAGAAAGAAGAAGAAGAAGAAGAAGAAGAAGAAGAAGAAGAAGGTTGCAAAAGATTATGAAAGGCTCTTTGCTTTAGAGCCCTTGATAATCCTCTCCTTATGATGATAATTTGTCAAGAACAGTTTTCACATTTTCTTTTGAAATATATCAACTAGAAAACAAATTTTGCAACTTTTCAAAATTGGTGTTGTTACTTTCTCTGGTTATGAAATCAGAGTTTTATTCTCAACCCTATATTGTAAACCCAAAAATAAACTAATTCCTTAAATATAGAAACAAAATAACTAAGCAATCTGCTATTTCCAGGTTCAATCAGATTCCCAGGACACAAAACCGGACCACAGATTTCCTATCCGAAATTTTAAATCAAGCCAATTGATATGTTAAGCTTAGGTATTCTGACATATGTTATTCAAATTTATAGGTAATATATTATTTTATTTATAGATTTTGAGAAATTTAAAATATATAATGATTTAAAACTTTAAAAATAATTTAAATGGGTTATCCAAACTCGAACCAAACCCGCAAAGATCCAAATCAAACTCAAACCAAAATTTAGAAACATCCTAATAGGGCTGAAATCTTTGACCCTGAAAACCCGAAACGCAAACCGATCAGAACCAAACCCGTATGGGTACCCGAAAGCCCATCCCTAGTCATTATTAATATCGTATATTGTCATCATATAATTATTCGTATTTTATACGTACCATCATATAAGTAATCATATAATTAATAGTATTTTATGCGTACCATCATATAAATAATTATATATAATATATTTTTAAAACTTAATATGAAATGTAAAAACCATAATTTGAGTTGGTATTTCAAATTGGGCTTTGTATTGTATTTTTCTTATATATATTGACAACATTTTTTTACAATGGTTATTGAAAAATAGTTTAGTAAAAAAATCTATTTTTGAATATATGTATATTTTTTAATCAATTTTTGATATAAATCAACTTTGAATCATTATTTTGATTTGAAATATGTATATAAAGTTTAAAAAAAAAATTTATGGTTAGTTTAGAAAAAAAAGTTTTAGTTAATTAGATTGATCCATTTTCGTATATTTTAAAACTGGTCCAGATAGATAGTTTCTTATAATATGATTGACTTTCAATTTTTCTTAATAACATAAACCCATTATTTTTTTTCTTAATACTACTGTTTTTGTTTCCAAACAAAATTAACTTTTTTTTAAAGACTATAATCCATATTTTCAAACACTTCAAATTTTTTTAATAGTCCTATTCAAGTTTTCAAACACTCAATTTGTACTTGAGTTTTAATAATATAGATAGGTAGCAAAATTTGATTTCGAACTCACAGCATTTTTCAGGTAAGACTGTAAGAGTAAGTTAGACTATGTATGAATTCTTGGAGATGCTATATCATCTCCTACACTGCCCAAGAAACTCTTACAGTGTCCCATCATCCTAGACAAATATGATTATTTAAATACAAAAAAATACTATATTGATCTCCACGAAGCACAAGTACAAACATCAAAGGTAAAAACTGTGAAACTATGCTCATTTCAACCATCTAAAGCTTTTGGATAAAACAACTATACATTGATAGCTAGTGAGATAGCCTCACCGGTATCATTGGTTATCAAGCTTGTCAACATTCTCCTCTTCAGTAGCATTGCACTCCACCGTAGTTTCTTCCAAAGCCTCAGGAACATCCTTAGAGGCTGGTGTGCTTTTCTGAGATTGCAGACCCGTAGAACGAGCAAGATCAATCCATTGCTGCAAACATTTTTAATGAAAAGTTAGAATTAAGATAACAAAGAAGAAACCAAATTACAGACATGTAACTCTGACCTGTGTTCCAAAATATGAGTTAAGTGTCCTGACAACAAATGAAATTGTATTCACTAGTAAAGGTTGCGAAGAAAGCTCATCAGATATACGATGCTCTATTAATCCAGCTATTATCTGCATTTTAAAGACACTTTGATGTTAAGAGGCATAAATTGAATACAAAGAACATCACTGTCATGCAGCATGGAAACATCATTCATACCTGGTAACGAAGGTTTGCAGAAGTTCCCAAGAAACCTCCATACACCATTGCTGTCTTCAGAAGAGGAGATCTCTTAGGTTTCTGAGCAACAACCAACTCTGGTTTAATCACTTTTCGAACACCATTCAACGCATTTGAAGCTCCCACAGCTGCAAAACTGGAAACAACTCCAACACCTGCAAGCTTCAAGCCACCAACAATAACAGCAGCGACTCTAAGATTCAAGTTCCACTCTCTTCCAGCAAGACTTTTCTGAAATGCATTGTCAGGTATGGATCCTAGGAGGCCTCTCAAGGCGTCTATGCTGTCTGGTCCAGCGGTCTCATCAGCATAGGAAAGAAAAGACAAAGTAGGTGCAGGAAGCCAAACCGTGAAGAAATCAACAACTGATCCTCTCACTGTATCGGTTATAACATAATCTAGCTCTTCAAAGAAGTTCTCTTTTCGCTTCTCGTATTGTGCTAGAAGTGTGGTTGTTATTGATATGGACTCTTCAATAGCTAACCTGTTAAGAAACTTGGGGTCTGCCAACAACCTTTCTCTGAAACCCTGGAACCGCTGAGCAAGCTCAGAGATGAGAGGATACTGCTCCAAATCAAACAAGTTCTGCAGAACCTCAGGTGACACCAAACCAAGATCCAATCCATTTTGAATATCCTGTAAGCATGACAAAACATTACATCAAAGTTTAGCTCAAATGAGAACAGAAGTGAACTGCTTAGTGAAAACTCACCTGTGGAAGAGCATCTCTTCTTCTGCCAGCTGCATTCATCACTCGAGCAATCTCTGCTCGGTCAAAGCAGTTTCTACTACAAGGTCTAGCTGCAGAATACCACAAGAAATCAGCAACTGGAGTTTCTCCCTCTCTTCGCAGGTACTGTCTTTCAGGGTCAAGCAACACAACAACTTGGTTTTTCTTTGGGAACTTCCTCGAGATCCTTGCTGGCAAACCTGTTCCTCTTGAACCATACTCAACATGACTTGCTCCTGTCACAACTAACAGCAGACCAGTCCCACCTCCATCTGCTACTGCTTGTAGAATAACTTGTGACATTGTGTGGTCTTCCACAACTCTTGCTTGTGCAGACAGATAAGAGCTTGGTCCAAAGGGAACGATCTGTGTAGGGAGGCTCATGTCGAATGTAGATCTACGTGAAAACGAAGAGAAGCCTGAGATGAACCCGGAGCCAGCAGGGGGAGTGTAGAGTTTGCGCTCAGACTTTGAAAGACCGCGGATACCTTCTGCTTGGACAGTTCTTAAAACCTACATCATATTAAGTAGAATGCTGTCAGCTCTCATCAGAGTCGATAAGGCTTACCATCTTCACAGCTTGAAGAGCATTGCATTACATCTAAAAACCAGTAGAGAAGCATGTAACAAAAATGAAATCAAGCAGCATGATCAAAAGGTTCAAGAGATAAACCCTGGACATGGCCTGATCTGAGATTTAGAGAGCCATAAACAACTTTTGATTAATCTTACTAAAATGATTTAGACAATTTGAGGGCTATGCAGCTATGTTAGCTCTTTAAAATTTGGGGGGCCGAAGCTAATGTTCGTCGGCTGTGCCTAGAACCAGCCCTGATTACAATAATAAGCTAAACCAAAAACCAAAGAGTTAACTACACCCCAAAAAGATCAAGAGATAAACCCTGGACTACAGTAATTAGCTAAACCAAACCAAAGAGTTAACTACACCCCAACATCAAACTGTAAACTTTGTAAATTATAACTTTTTGAAGACTCTACCTTGAGAGGAGTGCCACAAGCAATGAGTCTAACAGCGTTATCACGACAATAAGTTAAAAGGGGTTCATATTCTTGCCAAAGTTGAGCTGGCCAATCTGTTACATAAGACTTCAACGTCTCTCCGTCAATCCTGCCATCAAAAAAGTTGATTCCTTTCAGCACATAAAAAAAAACACTAAACAAATATTCAAGAAACTTGAGCTGCAAATCTCAACCTCTTATCCATGTACTGGTTGAGCTGTTCCTGCAAATCAAGAGGGAACGCTTCCAACGCCACAGAGATTTGACGCTCGCTCTCGAGGCATCTCTTCCTCAAGTTTCTGACTATTTCGAGTTCGAGTTCTTTATCGTCTTTGGTAGGAACCTGCTCAGCTTCCCCGAGGTAGACGACCCTTGCGTTCATCAGCTTCTCCCACACCTTCTTCTTGTCTTTCCCCATAGCCATCGGTTCACCGATAGCTGTCGCGTCATAGATTCTTGACGTTATAGTCTCTTCCTTGTTCACTGACGTAGACTGCGGCGGTGGAGGAGGAGGAGGAGTTGCTGGTTCCGCAGGAGAGGTCACAGTGGCGGAAGAGGTCTCTTCTGAGGCTAAAGAGACAGACGGCTTTAGAAACAGGGAAGCAGCGGCGGAGAGGAGTGGCGGCGCGAGGAGAATAGCGCGGCGGGAGAAGGCGGTTGAGGAAGGAGGGTCGGAATCAGAGAGAGCAACGATGGATAGAGAATTGTTCTTTCTAGTGAGGTTAATCGGGAGATGAAGGCCATGGCGGCGAGGAAGGGAGGAGGAGGAGGAGGAGGAGAGGCAGGGGAAGTGAAGGGATGGTTGAGAAGCGAAGAGATCATTCGTGGCCGTGAGTTTCATTTTCAGACAGGAGTGACCTGTTTGTACACGTCAGCTAGTTACATCGGTCGAACGACGGAACTAATAAGAAGAGCCATCTTAACACATTATGTCATTTTTCCTCTGATAATCTGGGAAGATAAGATAGCCACTTCATTTTCTCATTTTTTTCAAATATTTATTTCGTTTTTTGGTCAATACAAATATTTATTTCTATGGTGCAGAAAATCCATATTTGTTTCGGAGACTTTGAACTAAAAAACCATATGAGTAGTTTACTAACGATTTATTAATGTTTTTATAACAAAAATAATTGAGTTTTAAATTGGATAAAGTGAATTATGCAGACTAATAAAAAAAATAAAAATAAAATTCAACATTGTGTAAATAAAATTGTCACTCGTAGAATTGTTTTGGTTTGTTATATAGTATAATAATCAAACATTGAAAAATAAACTCTCGAGTGACAAAACACTAATATTTCTCTTATGATATTTACGTTAGTAATATTTTGTTTGTCAATTGGTGTTCTAAGAATACGAAGATTAGACTAAGAAAAAAAGAATAAAATTTGAATAAAATGATTAATATCTAAAAAGTAAAATTACAGTAAATATGTTTATTCAATATTTATGGGATTATAGCCACTTTTATGGGATTTATATGTTTATTCAATATATTTTACTGTATCTTTTAGATATAAAATTTGAAAATTATTTTTTTTATCAAAAATATATATACAATGTACAAAAATATTGTTAGACTATAAGTAGACATTTCGTAAAAAATTAGAATACCCAAAATCATTTTTCATTGTTTATTAAATCCATAAATTTTCGAATTGATTTATTTATATCTTTAGGATTTTTTCTAGTTCAGAATTTTTTTTTTATTCAGCTAAAATACCCAATATATCAACAAAATAATAAAACTGATCGAGGTAAATGAAAAGAAAAACTCAAAAACATCTAAAACACATACAAAGCAAGAGTCGAACCCGTGACTTGACGATATTGGGCCGGCGCAACCTTTATTGATTAGAGGCCCTAAAGTATCTAAACACGGAGCTCTGATCTGAATCTGATCCACCAATTGCACTTCTTTGTTTTCCAATCTTAAGATCCAAACCTCTCGCCGTACCTAACCTCACGCGCCACCGCCATGTCCACTCCACCGACGACCCTCCCCGTCACCAATCAGCAAGCTGTTCAATCCCAGCCACCAATCAACACTCCCGCCTTCCGCACCTTCTTCTCACGCCTCTCCGCCTCGATCCGCGACGGCTTATCACAACGCCGCCCCTGGGCGGAGCTCGTCGATCGGAGCTCCATGGCGCGACCTGAATCCCTCACCGACGCCTTGTCCCGGATCCGGAAGAATCTCGCCTACTTCAAGGTGAACTACGTCGCCGTCGTCTCCCTCGTCCTCGCCTTCTCCCTTTTCTCGCATCCTCTCTCGCTCCTCGTCCTCCTCGGCCTCCTCGCCGGGTGGATGTTCCTCTACCTCTTCCGCCCGTCGGATCAGCCGCTCGTCGTCTTCGGGCGCACCTTCTCGGATCGAGAGACTCTCCTTGCTCTCGTCTTGTCTACGATCGTTGTCGTGTTTATGACGAGCGTTGGATCGCTTTTGACGTCCGCGTTGATGGTTGGAGTCGCGATTGTTTGCGTTCACGGCGCGTTTGTGGTTCCGGATGATCTGTTCATGGACGATCAAGAGCCTGCTAACGCTGGGTTACTCTCCTTCCTTGGTGGCTCTGCTACTTCGGCGGCGGCTTCAGCTGTTGCTGGGAGAGTTTAAACTTAGAGAAGAGGTGAGAGGTTTCTCTTGACAATTGTTGTTGTTTCATCTTCTAATCTGGGATTTGTGTTATGATGTTAAATGTTTAATCACATGGAAGCATTTTAGCTTTGATTATATTTCTGATCATTTGGTTTGTATAATTTGGAGTTAGAATCTTTCATGTTTTGTGGTTGGAACAGACATGACTATCTTGGTTTTGTTTTTGTCTGAAGTTGATCAAAAGGCTATGTGTGTTTCATGATATTAAGGTGTTGATTGTTTGCAGTTTCTACATTGGTTTTTGGTTTTTGTTTTTCAAAATCTACATTTTTGTCCAATCAAGATTTCTAAAAAAGTGATTCCCTACAATTTAGGGAAACTAAAACTTATATTATTGCCAATCAAGATTTTAACAAAGGAGATTTCCTAAAAAATAGGAAAACTAGATTTTAGATGTTTAACTAACTTTTCAATGAAAAACCAAAATCCTTGTTTTGTTGGCTTTTGAAGATATGCACGAGTACTACTTTTTGATAAATATATAAATACAATATATTAACACTACTTAGATGTATATGTTTGTTAAACTCTACACTCTTTTCTTACGTATTTTATTGTATTATTTTTATATTAAAAAATTTAATCAGTAGGAAAATATTTCTTTTTTACAAAAATTCAATAATTAAAAAACAATTTAATATATTTTTCGAATAACAGACATAATATTTTAATACATTTTAATAATAAAATATAAACTTTTACATAGTTTATTTATGATTTATTTTATTGCTATAAAATTCATAAAACTGAAAAATAATTCAAAAAAAAAATCAAAATCAAATTAAACATAAATATAAAAGTAAAAATCTAAAAACTAATAACTAAAAATAAAAACTCTGAAAACCATTTTGTGTTGATTCTTTTTAGATTTTCTCAATCATAGTATTTTGATATATTTTAATGATAATTTTAAAATTTTATTGATATTTTCTACATTTTAATATAAATTTCAATAATTTTATTAGTATTTTTTTGTATTGTCTTAAAATAAATCATCTCATTTTATAAAAACAAAACAGTAATTTCGAAAAATAAATTTTAACCTAAAATACACAAATCAAAAACCAAAAACTAAAACTAAAAACCAAAAACTAAAAACGAAAATCAAAATCAAAATCTAAAAACTAAAACTAAAAACTAAAATCAAAAACTAAAATCTAAAAGCCAGAAACTAAAACCAAAAACTAGTGAAACAATCATCACCTAAGAATGTGTGGTTCTGTTTTTGATAGTCTTGATTTATCTCAACACACCAGAAGTTCCATCATCGTTATTGTGCCAAACGATTATATGACTAATGATCGGTTACGTAGACGCTCTTATATACAGACTTTCAGAGTTAAGTACTTAGCCAAACTTTGATAATAAAAAAAGTAGTAGTTAACCAAACTTATTCTTACACGGTTTAGACTTGAACAGTATAACAATCTTTTACACTGTGTTGTACAATGTTGTTTTCTAGTTTGTGTTACTTCTTATAGCTTATTAAATAGTAGGGGGTACAATGTGTGCATAGTATAGAGTCATTCGTATCCAAGTGTGTTTTTATGGGTTTTCACTTTGTTATGCAAAGTTTATTGTTACATTTCTGTGTGCTAGATAGAATATCCACATATGGTGTAACTATTCTTTGAGATTTTGCGTTGCTTTTGACCTTTTTTGCTGTTTTGGAGGGTTTGCTCTTCGTGCTACTACATATACCATCTTTGTATCTATTCTTCCAAAAAAATTAGTTGAGACGAACAAAATTTGTGATGACATCTACAAAATTTATTGCATAGTAAATATTTTTATTTCTTGCAACCATATTGTATCCATGGGGATGATACGTGACATTCTCTGGAGATAAAATGGTCAATTTTTTAGATTCAGACTGTAAGTGTTTGAATTGGAATACAATTGAACTTTTAAACTGAACTTCAAAAGCTACATATCTAACGGGCTAAGCAACTGTCTTATTAAAGAAGAGAAGTAAAGATACATCAACGTCGAAGCACTAAACCTCGTAAGTCACAACCCTTCTCTTCATTTTCAGTCACCTTCAAGTTTTCAAAGTCGTGTGTCGTCTTCTTGAACTTCACATTATTATACTTCTCACCTTTGAGGGTACTTTCGTCATTCACCATGACAAACTGGCTTTGTAAACACACATTCGCACACTTGGGCTTTAGCAGATCTAGTTATCAGTTATCACTGTCTCATGGGACCCACAAATATAGCCGTTGGAGGAGAAGTGAAGGAGAGCGGTTTGTTATCAACAGGCCAGCTCCGGCGCATTAACCGAAGGCTGGTCTAGTGGTCTGCAAACAAAAAAGTGTTGTCTTTTTATTTTTTATCTGCTTACTTTATTCAGATGATCAATGCTTTTGATCTCTTCCTCAGATTTGGCATTAGTATTGCCTAATAATTGTATTATTTTCAGAAAATTCACAAGCTGATAATTGTATTATTTTCATTATGAATCGTGATAACTGTTTTGCTTTAAAATAGTTTTGAAACGTTTAGCATCGTTCATATTCATATTTAAAAGGAAGCTCTAGTACGGAGTATTTTTTTTTCATATAAATTAGACATAATAGGATAGAGTTGTTATTCAGAACAATCTTGTTATCAAATTTAGTAAAATGAGTAGTTTACCAAAAAAAACCCGTGATAATTCTCATTACAAAATAGTTATCACTTATCAGTCTTTGCGAGAACAAACATTTTTGTATTGTGGTTAAATGGTTTTAGTTATTTGAAATTCATAACCAAAATAATGTTATGAGATCTTTAAAACTAGGGACTAGTCCAAATATCCCAAGAGGTAGAAGTATATTTTAATCATACAATCAAACAAAATGACATGAGTTAGATCAACCCAAGGGAAAAAATAGCCGTTGGAGATCATTTAGTATTAGCCAAGACAGAGAGCCCTTTGCTCCACCCACCAACCTTTTATTGCCATCACCTGATCTGTCTCTTCTTTCCTTTTTTCTCTCACTAAAAGATAAAAATAACACAAAGATTCTCTCTCTCTAAGATGGTCACGTGCTGTGTTCTTTTCCAACTAAACCCATCTCTCACTTTACAAAACTCTTTTAAACCCTGTTACATCCTCTTCATTAATTAGGAAACTTATTCAACCTTCTTCACCTTCCCATGGAGTTTACTACCAAAAGTCAACCCTTTGATCAGCCTCAGGCTTCACTTCGAAGCCGTTTTTTCCTTCACCTAATCATGTTCCTCCTTTTCTTTGTCTCTACCGGATCAAGCCAAGCCTGGGACGGTGTAGTGATCACACAAGCTGACTACCAAGGTCTCCAAGCGGTCAAGCAAGAGTTTATTGACCCAAGAGGCTTCTTGAGAAGCTGGAACGGTTCTGGTTTAAATGCTTGCTCTGGAGGTTGGGCAGGAATCAAATGTGCCCAAGGTCAAGTTATAGTGATTCAGCTTCCATGGAAGTCTCTTGGAGGTAGAATATCTGAGAAAATAGGACAGCTTCAAGCTCTACGTAAGCTTAGTCTCCATGACAACAACCTCGGAGGCTCTATCCCAATGTCTTTAGGACTCATTCCTAATCTCAGAGGAGTTCAGCTTTTCAACAACCGTCTCTCCGGCTCCATCCCTGCTTCTCTAGGTCTCTCTCGTTTCCTTCAAACCCTTGATCTCAGCACTAACCTTCTTTCTCAAGGTATTCCACAGAATCTTGCTGATTCTACTAAGCTTCTTAGGCTTAACCTCAGCTTCAACTCACTCTCTGGTCAAGTCCCAGTGAGTCTCACCCGTTCTTCTTCTCTTCAGTTTCTTGCCCTTGACCACAACAACCTCTCTGGTCCAGTCTTAGACACTTGGGGTAACAACAACACTTCTCCTAGTCTCCGTGTCTTGTCTCTTGACCACAACTCTCTCACTGGTCCATTCCCATTTTCCCTCTGCAAGTTACTTCAGCTACAAGTCTTCTCCCTTAGTCATAACAGGATCGGTGGAGCCCTACCTTCTGAGTTAAGCAAACTCACTAAGCTTAGAACAATGGATATTAGTAGTAACAGTGTTAGTGGTCAGATTCCTGAAACTCTAGGGAACATTTCTTCTCTTACACATGTTGATTTGTCTCAAAACAAACTCACCGGAGAGATTCCTGTTTCATTGACTGGTCTCAAAAGCCTTACCTTCTTCAATGTCTCTTACAACAACTTATCTGGTCCTGTTCCTACTCTCTTATCCCAAAAGTTCAGTTCCTCCTCTTTTGTCGGAAACTTGCAGCTTTGTGGATACAGTGTTTCCACCTTGTGTCCTACTCTGAATCCTCCTCCCCCGGGATCATCCCACAGGAGTCTGAGTACCAAAGACATCCTCCTCATTGCTTCTGGAGCACTCATCATAGTTCTTGTTATCCTTGTATTTGTTCTCATCTGTTGCTTGCTGAGGAAGAAACAAGACAAATCCAAACCTAAGGGCCTAGAAGCAGGACAAGGAGCTGCAGCTGCAAAGACGGAGAAAGGAGGAGAAGCTGAAGCTGGAGGAGGAGGAGACCCCGGAGGGAAGCTAGTTCACTTTGATGGGCCAATGACGTTTACTGCAGATGATCTTCTGTGTGCAACAGCAGAGATTATGGGGAAAAGTACTTATGGAACAGTTTACAAAACTACACTTGAAGATGGAAGTCAAGTTGCAGTGAAGAGACTGAGAGAGAAGATCACCAAAAGTCAGAAAGAGTTTGAGAACGAGATTAATGTACTGGGACGCATACGTCATCCCAACCTTCTTGCACTTAGAGCTTATTACTTGGGACCCAAGGGAGAGAAGCTTGTGGTCTTTGATTACATGCCTAGAGGCAGTCTTGCCACTTTCCTCCATGGTACTAACCTCAAACTTCAAATGAAAAAAACATTAACATTGTTGTTAACTAAATGTTTTAATGTTTTGTAATTCCAGCAAGGGGACAAGATGTTCGTATCAACTGGCCTACAAGGATGAGTTTAATAAAAGGAATGGCTTGTGGGTTGTTCTACCTTCACACGCACGCAAATCTCATCCACGGAAACCTAACATCAAACAATGTACTCTTGGATGATAACATCAACGCCAAGATCTCAGATTACGGTCTTTCAAGACTAATGACAACAGCTGCAGGATCAAGCGTGATAGCAACAGCTGGTGCGTTAGGTTACAGAGCACCTGAGCTTTCGAAGCTGAAGAAAGCCAGCACGAAAACCGATGTGTATAGCCTTGGTGTGATCATATTGGAGATTTTGACAGGCAAGTCTCCGAGCGAGGCTTTGAACGGTGTGGACTTGCTGCCTCAGTGGGTTGCTGCTGCGGTGAAAGAAGAGTCGACTAATGAGGTTTTTGATGTGGAGCTGTTGAATGATGTGAACACTGTGGGAGATGAGATGTTGAATACGCTTAAACTGGCTTTGCATTGCGTGGATCCTGCACCGTCAGCAAGACCTGAAGCTCAACAGGTTATGACGCAACTCAGAGAGATTAGACCTGAAGAGACGTCAGCAACCACATCTGAACCGTTGATTGATGTTCCTGAAGCTTCTGCTTCCACAAGTCAATAGAAAAAAGAGTGGAGAGTTTTGGTAGTGGTAGATTTTGTTTTTGCAATTCTTTGATTCTTCAAGTAGTTTTGAATTTTTAGCCATTTTGTCTTTAGTTTGTGTTTGTATATTGGCTAAGCTTCCATTTCATCAAACAGAGTTCTCTGTTTTGTCAACCTTGATTGAAGAAATTAGAATTTAGGTTTGTAGAAGGTACTATGGGATAAGAGGTTCACCATCAAATAGACAGATAGATGTATACTATATAAAGAGAAGACTCATGAAATCATGAAATACATACAAAGTTGCCAAATCATTAACACATACACAGTTGCATATAAGCTTAATCGTTTAAAACTTTTAACTTAGGAAATGTGAAAGAGTGACACGAAGATAAAACGTTTCTGCTTTATTATTGTAGATGATAGAGAAGAAAACAATATAGAATGGTTGGCTATTTTTATCTAGATGACACAACTGTAAAGATTGGAGATGAACAATTTAGAATGTCTTCTTTTGCAGGTTCAAAAGTCTTGATTTTGATCATTCTTGTCTTCTTCTGCTGTCTTTGATTAGGCTTTAAGTTTGGGCATTTATTTTTAATTTGGGCTTTGTTTAAAGAACCTGATGGTCACTTACAGGAAGCACAAAGTGGTAAGATTCAACGATTACGGTCCAAGTTTCCAAATTCCAATTGGTGTGTTACCATTTATACATATAATTTAAGAATTATATAAAAGTAATATTGTAGATCTTTTGGATGGAGTTTTCGTAATCTCTCACTCAGGTCTGACTCTAAATTAGACCGGTCTCCTTGTATCTTTAGAACGTGTGAAGCTCAACCACAAAATATGTTATTTTTCTTTTGTTGGACATACAAACAAACAAACCTTAGTTAGTACATATATATATGACTGGTGAGATAACCTATCGCAATAAACCATAGATATGACAACCATGTACCTAACTATGCATATGATTATTCTATACACAGATTTTAAAGATTTAGAAAAAATAATAAGAAAGTTGCTCAAAAAAATGAATAATAAAATTAAATCATTAAGTTAAAGTTATATTTTATATTATGCAAAAAAATTATATTTTACTAGTGGTATTCCGGCGCGTAAGTTTATGAGTTTTATTTTCTAATGAGTTCAAAATTGTGTTTCTGTTATCTATTTGATGGTAGTTCGTATGCTTTATTCTCTGATAAGTTATCCATTTAAATCCTACACGCACGGGATGTTGTTTGTTATATAATGTATGGTTTCTTTATGTGTTCGTATCAGTGAACGTAGAACATGTATTGTGTTTATATATCTTCAGGGTTGGTTGTATGGTTTTAATATTTGTATTATGTGTAGGTTGTAGATTTATTGGGTGTACCATAAAAAGTGCTTTGTATGCTAGATTTACTATAAACATATTTACTATATCTTTACATATTGATTTACATAATACGAAAAATAGAATAACGATTTAATATAAAAAAATTAATTACCTAGATAGGACAAAATATAATATAATAAGACACAACAAAATATATAACCCGAGTTTAAGATTGAATTCTATGAGATCTAATATCCCCTTGTTCCTAAGTAGTTCAGTAGTAGAGCGGTCGGCTGTTAATTGATTAGTCGTAGGTTCGAATCCTACTTGGTTTATTTGTTAACTGATTGAATCTTATTTTGTTATTTTATTGCTTGTTTTCAATCTAGATTGTCCAAGTATGTTTTCCTGAAATTAATTTGTGACATACAGTTTTGACAATTAGAGTATATTTTATTTTACGATATAAATGATGACAAATTAATTACATTTTGTTACATAGTTGAAAGATGAAACAATATTTCCAACCAATTGACCTAACCATATTTAAGCAAAGTGAATATTATTTTTGGAAATCTACATATATTATTTTCTCGAGTCTATATATATTCGAAGAAGCCACACACAACTTTGCATCTCTAAACTTCGTGCCAATCTCTAAACTTCGTGCCAATGATTAAGTGCATGCCCGACTATCCTATTATATTAAAGTATATCTTGCAGGGATGTTCAATCTAATAAAACCAAACCAATTAAAACCAAACCGAAATAAAGAAAGTGGTTTGGATTAGATAATACTGAATAAATCGAAGAACATTTTTTTAAAAAAAACTGCGGTAAATAAATATGGTTTGGCATATAAACCCAATAAACTGAAAAACCGATCAATTAAAATATAGTAATTATATGTAAAATATATAATATAATTAATAATATACCCATACATAATTTATTTTATTGATATGATTCATACTTAAAATGTTGATCTAGTAATTCAATATTTTATTTAGGTTAAAAGTTATTTTTTCATTTTTTCAAATTAAAAAAAAACATAATTTATACCTTTTTATTGATATTATGGATTACTAATTTTTATTATTTTTATTCTATAAAAACTACTATTATTATTAACTTAATATGCTTACTTCTTTTAAATAGTAAAAAAAATAGTCTATCTAAAAACTGAATATCTTCATGTTATATTAAAGCTGATATCTAATCATATAAAGTAAATTCATAAAATATTATAAAAAGTAAATATATTTATGGTTTTTTGGTATAAAACAGAATAAACCAAAAACCTGATGGTATATAAACTGAATCAAACCAAAGTAAACATGGTTTTAATATGGTAGCTACATTTTATAAGCCGAAATACCAAAAAAAACTGAACCAAAACGAACCGAATCCGGATTGAAACCCCTAATATCTTGTGGAAAAAAAAAGATAAAGGAAGTGAAACTTAATAAAGTGTAGAACTACAATATGTTGTTCGGTTTTCTTTTCAAATACGCTTTGTGTCAACTAAGTTTTTTATAACCGTTTAGTAGACTAATATTATATCTATCCCTATATAAATATACATATATTTGCCTGTTTCAAGTTGATCTTAGACCTACAATGTTTTCCAAACTCCCTTTTATAATTTTTTATTTTCCCATCACAGATTCTTGGAATTTTAAAGCAAAGCCAAAACTCAGCCTTTGTGACTCAAAACATTGAATTATATATGACATTCCAGTATTTGATGTTCTCACTTGAAGCAGTAATAAGCTTTTTATCTTTGCTGCGGTCAAAGAGACTTAAAGAGTTATGAATTTTTTTAGTTGAATACCGACATACTAAACTGATTTATAATCTTTATTCTTAGCTAATTTTATTTAATTTCTTTGATATGCTAAATATTGTTTGCTTTGCACATATTCAGTTTCAGCCAAATACAATAATAAGTAAAAGTCAATAGTCGATGCAATTGTATGGAATTTTATAATTTTGGATATTTTATAACTCTAAATTGAACTCATTAACCTTGACTCCTTGAGCTTTCACATTTTAAACGAACAAATAAATTCAGTAGCATATCAAATAAAGATATTCAGTAGCTCATGCTCAAGGTTAAAGGAACAAATGAAATAAAACACATACATGTTACGACATAAAATTCATAAACTGATTTATAATCTTTATTCGTAGCTAATTTTATTTAATTTCTTTGATATGCTAAATATTGTTTGCTTTGCACATATTCAGTTTCAGCCAAATACAATAATAAGTAAAAGTCAATAGTCGATGCAATTGTATGGAATTTTATAATTTTGGATATTTTATAACTCTAAATTGAACTCATTAACCTCGACTCCTTGAGCTTTCACATTTTAAACGAACAAATAAATTCAGTAGCATATCAAATAAAGATATTCAGTAGCTCATGCTCAAGGTTAAAGGAACAAATGAAATAAAACACATACATGTTACGACATAAAATTCATAATCATACTCCCAGCTAAAGCAAATGACCTCGTCAGCTGCACATTAAGCCACGACCTGTGCTCTCACTCTACCCTTGCATCTCAGTACTTTTGAAATTTCAAGAGCATTGGATAGGCTGAAGAGAAGCAATAACTTTCACCCCATCATACAAACCTTCATTTGATTTTTGGAGAAAGAGAAATGTAAGATTGCCCTCTGTTATCTCTCACCCTCATGGTTCCATCATCAAGATATCAAAAGCATCATCAAAACAAAACTTATGGGTCGTGACATAATCAAGGCCTCCTGACTGGACACAGACAAATCTTAAGTCTCTGGTTAAATCATTTTGAAGCAGAATCCAATTATCCAAACAAAATTAATTCTACAAATAACTTTTGTAACTCTCCTTCCTTCTGCTTTTTAGTAGATTAACACATATTTTAAAAAAAAATTAAAAGAGATCATCTTATCAACAAACACAGTCACAGACTTCATGTTAAATCAGGAAAAGATACTACAAACTTATCACACTTGAAACATAATTGTTCATTGCAATTACGTTAGTAAAGCTCGATGAGGATACAAAAAGGACACAAACAAACCACTACTTACCTCTGATCAGACTTCTTTCTCATCTTAAGTCAAATTTCTTTTCAAAAGGATTAATTCAGGTTAAATATCCCTCAATCTATTGAGACCAAGCACGCATCTGATGATATATTATAAGAGAGGAAGAAGAACTGTTAGCAATTCACTCAAACAAATCCATGCTACGAAGTATGTGAAAAGATAGTTGAAGATTCACCTGAATTGGATCATGAAGTCCCATATTTTCGCGAACACTCAGAGCACAACAATGGAATGGAACCATGGAGCGACTATCATACCCTTCAACCAAACCAATAATTCTCCATCAAAATCATATAATTAAGCCACGCCGAGTGATATCAAATAATCAAACCATTTCCCAATTTAAATCCGAGAAAGCAAGAAAGAGATTATCATCGAGGCTGATGTGTTTGGATCAAGTCTCAGGGACATGATAGTGTCCCACCCACGCTCTCTCGACATAGACATGGAGGATCTTGGAGAGAAGTCGAACTAATCCACCAGAACTGAAGTCAGGCGCCACGTCGGTTTGAGTTAAAAAGAAGCTTAGATCATATCGAGTTAAAAAGAAAGAAGAACGTAGCCGTCAAAAAAAAAGAAGAAGAACGTACCCGAATAATCTCTTCGTATATATAGTCATCAATATCTAATGTTGTAATAACTTCTTCAAATCGCCCAGAATCATATTCAAATGATGATCCAACGTGTAGAGGAGAAGACAAAACGAAATCAAACATAAGTAGACAACTTAAAAAGAATGTCGATACTGGGGGTTGACTACACCAAAACATTATATCTACAACGATACAATTACATTTAAAGTATATGAAGCTTTGAGGGAATAACATGACAATTAAACAATTACAGCACGCACCTTCTGATCTAGAAGTAGCATAACGCAATCAAAGTTTGTAAGGAAACAATCAAATGAATATGATGAAGCAGTGCGATTTGATTTGGAGAGGCTTCATGACTTATTTATAGATATCAGGAATTAGGGATTATCAAATCGGTGGTGGAGATGGGTCTATGAAGTCGGCGTAGTGGGTTAATTGACCTGAGGAAGTTAATGTAATCGCTTTAAGTCTGATTCAGTGAGAAGCAGTAACGTTCTTTGGAACACTCATCGGCGCAGAAGACTCAGTAAACATATGTGGGCCTTTAATGGGATACATATAAAAAGCCGTATAATTTTAGTTGTGATGGTTTAATGGACAAACAATTAAATCTCGAAATAGAAAAGCGTATGTCGAGAACCGAACAGAAGGAAAAAACGCGGGGGGACAGATTAGGCGACACGTGTCAACAAATGCCCACCCCTAAAAAGGGATGTGGAGGGCTAAGGTGAGAGAAAACCCTGTTTTATATATATAGATAACAACTAATAAAGGGCTTAACTATAAAAACTGTTTAATTCAAATCAAATAATTTGATAAATTAGCATAATTTTATCATAATTAAATATATATATATATATATATATATATATATTGAAAAATTTACAGCAAGAAAAATTGAATGAAAAGCTGAAAAGACAGAAAAAAAGAGGGGCCACATTTACGCAAATACCAAGGCAAAAAATGAAAAATATCTTCCAGCGAAGCAAAAACACCACGAGCCAACCACGCGCCTCCATCCAACTCTCAATCTCGTCCATCCACGTGTCGACAATCCACAGCCTCATCATCCACATAACCTCGCTTTATATCTCCTCTCCTTCCTCCTCCTAGCCACAAGTCGCCTCCTTTCTTCTCTCTTCCCATTTCTTCGCTGCAGACAGATCCAAAATGCTTCTCAAAGCTGCTTCTACGTTCTCGCTCATGACCGTTCACGGAGTGAAGAAGGACGTCTCTCCTCTCTCCTCCGTTTCATCGGGGAGAAACCTCTCCTTCTCTGTTCGTGCCTCCACGCAGCCACTAAGCGGCGTCGTTTTCGAGCCGTTTGTGGAGGTGAAGAAGGAGCTCGATCTCGTCCCTTCGAGTCCGCAGCTTTCCCTCGCTCGACATTTGTACTCCCCTGAGTGCGAAGCCGCCGTCAATGAGCAGATCAAGTAAGCTCCTTTTTCAATCGTTCTGTGTTGTAAACGTCATGTATCTGAGTTGTTTTGATGCAGTGTTGAATACAATGTGTCGTATGTGTATCACGCTTTGTACGCTTACTTCGACCGTGACAACGTTGCTCTGAAAGGTCTTGCCAAGTGAGTGGAAACGTTTTTTTGTTCGATTGTCTGATAAAGGTTGTGTCTTTGTTTTGATTAATGAGTTTGTTTTGATGTGTGTCTTGTTGTCAGGTTTTTCAAGGACTCGAGTGTGGAGGAACGAGACCACGCTGAGATGTTGATGGAGTATCAGGTCCTTGGTTAATATGTTTCGTTCGTAACCCTTAATCGTTTGAGATTAGTTTCTGACACCGTTTTGTTTTGGTTCTGTAGAACAAACGTGGTGGGAGGGTTAAGCTACAGCCTATGGTGATCCCTCAGTCTGAGTTTGACCACGCTGAGAAAGGAGATGCTCTCTATGGTAAGCCTCTTTCTCATTAGCTTTGGAAAGGTTGTGACTTTTCTTCAGAAATGGATACCCTTTTGTGGAATATGTATAGTTGCAAAACAATGATGATGATGTTCTTTTATTTGTTACAGCCATGGAGTTGGCTCTATCATTGGAGAAACTGGTCAATGAGAAGCTCTTAAATGTGCACAGTGTAAGTCCATTACTCCTTGAAAACCAATTCTTGTTTGTGGTATTCATGTCATTTTTCAGTCTAATGTTTCAAGAAAGAATAAAAGTTGCATTTTAATATTGTGAACAACAGGTGGCTTCGAAGAACGACGATGTCCACTTGGCTGATTTCATTGAGAGCGTGTTTTTGAACGAACAGGTAAAACAAACAAAAGAAAACACGTTCTATGTTAGTGGTGAAGACATAGTGATCTAAAGCCTGGTCTTAAGGGAATCTAATGAAGTTGAAATAAACATTATTTGCGCAGGTTGAAGCTATTAAGAAAATCTCGGAGTATGTCTCTCAGCTTAGAAGACTCGGCAAAGGACATGGTAACCATTAGTCTTCTCAATTTTATAAATAATAAAAACACACATCTCATTTCGTCCACTTACACTTTGTTTTATTTGTTCAGGGACATGGCATTTCGATCAGAAGCTTTTGGAAACTGCTGCTGCTTAAGCTATTTTTGGTTGTAATCTCTCTAATAAACTGCTGTTGCTTAATCTATGGTTGTTGTACTCTCTTTAAAAACTGGTGTTGCTTACTCAATTTTGGCTGAGGGATATTTTAATCTTTTAGTTTTTTGTTTTCATCGGCTTACTCACAAAAATTGGACTTAGGCAACAAGTTCATTTAGAAAATATTTTACTATCAACGGTTGTTTAACTTGAGGTCTACATTCAACAAAAACTGTTCTAAGTGAAAATTAATGTTAACCAAAATTTATATCTAATGTGGTTTGGACACAACACAACAAGTTTTTTTTTTTTGGTCAACCCTTTTTCATTAAAACTTAAGAAAACAGAGTATAAGGATCATTACAGAGCATTTCGCCATGAGGTTACATAATTATCATTCCTTACTCTTGCTTCCTTTGAAAGTCTATCAACATAGGCCACAAAAGACCTTTGAACATACTGAAAAGAGTAGTCTTGGCTTTGAGGCTTCCTTATTTTTACAATGTCAGTTAGTATTGTGGTTGCCTCGTTACCATGCTCTTCCATTTGATCTTCAGCTGTTTGATGAAGATTTAAGAAGTCAAACAACTGCTTACAGTCTCCTATAAAAGTGACTTGTCTATATGATAAACGATTTATTTCGTGTACTGCCATCAACAATGCAATTGCTTCTGCCTCCATAGATGTGTTAGTAGGGAGTATTGATGGTCGTCCTTGCAGAATTTCGGCGAAACGGTATAGGTTTAGTATTTTTTTTAACCATTTACTCATATATGTACAGCAATAAAGAAAGGGGAAAATTTTAGAGATTCAACAAAGACATGATGATCATCAAATAGGAAGAAACCACAACTATTTTAGGAACTGGATCATATGTTGTTCAGTTGTTATACTGGTGGCAGAGAAATATGTGAAAGGCGTGAACTTGAATAGGGCTCTGAACCAAGACTCTAATTGTGAAATGGGATAACTGGCCCCCTATATTTTGTCCAAATTAGTGCATTATCATGTCCAACCCAAAAAAAAAAAAATGGAGGAGAAATGAATACAGATTGACCTTTATATATATACTCCTGTGAACAATATATTGAATGCTTGTAGATATAGTGGATGACAGGATGTGGGTAAGTTTTACATAATTAATTGACCGAAAAAAGCAAAACACAAAAACATTTGGCATCCTTTGCTTTCCACCTCACTCCAAAGTTCAAGAGTGTACAAAGACAGTTAAAAGGCCCTCTAATAACCATTTAAAGAAGAAAAAAGAAAACATTTCACAATTACAGTTACTGAAAATTATGAACATTATAACATGAAAATAATAACATTTCCAGGCACCGGATCGATGGAGCATAGAGGAAAAAAAAAGGTTTTAAAAGAAAGATTCCAAAACATTTCTTTTGTTATCTTTTAGGACGTCACGAACGAGAAATAATACGTGTGTAAAGAAACTCGTTCCACGTATCAGGCAAACCAGGAAGACACCAATGGATACAATCAGCATAAGTGTTGGGATCGGCTTGTTGCTCCGGCGTCAGCATTTTGCCTTGTCGGATTGTGTGAACCGAAGTGTGAGCGTCTTTCCTGTATTCGGACAGTTTCGTAATGTTGAGGAAGTAAACCGGAACTTTAAGAGAATGCGTGACGTTTTCCGCTACTGAAAACAGCCTGTAGTCTGTTCCTACGCTGAACGGCATTGACATGTTGAGGATCGGTGTCGTCTCCAAAGCACACTTTATCCCATCTGGATTTTCCCAGTCCAAGCTCCTATGATATAATAAACAAAGACTTGTTATCTACTTTTCTGGTAGTTGCTTGGCTTTAAAGTTAGGGCACATGTGACTTATTGTAATTTAAAAGGATGAACTAGCTACGATCACTAACTAACTTCAAGTTGTGAGTAGTTTCATATTGCAAGCAAAGCATCACTGGTTATGATTAGTTCATCAATCCAAGCTCCTAAGATACAGTAAACAATAATATGCTAAGTTTGTAATATTTGTGGGATTTTCAAGGGACAAGGACTTGGTCCTTGTTATCTCCATTTCTAGTAGTTGCTTGGTGTTCAAGTTAGGGTACGTCTGAAATGGTGCCACTAAACAAAACCTCTCAAGTGGTGAGTAGTTTCATATTGCAAGCAAAGCAGCACTAGCTACGATCAGTTCATCAAACAACTAAGCAAGACACAAGTTATCTTAAAGTGAAGTCTAAATGGGAGTCAAGGGATAAGTTACTTGATGTGGAGAGGAGACATGCTGGCGAAGAAAACAGTGGTACGTAGAGGATCTATATTGCGGTCCACCCAATCTCCCCAAGTCCTTAACACTCTCTGATACGCTACTGGCCGTGGGATCTCTTCGTACTCAGTGTCTCCTTTATCGAACGATCCTCGTCTGCTTGTTACACCATCTCAGTTGACAACTTTGTAATTTACACACATATCGATAGAGTCAGTAATGTAGTAGAAGCACTTACAGGACTTTCATGGCGAATGTGTTCATCCACCAGATGTAAGTGTTGAATACAAGAAAGTCAACGCCTTTCCAGTTGACTCCATGCTTCTCTATTGACTCAGGCATTATTATACGGTTAAGTATACTGTGCATGTTTGGATCATCTGAATTTGATTCCACCAAAAATGGCGCCCAATAAAACTCCACCGTTGCATTATAATCCTTTTTACATTAAAAAAAAAACAATTAATTACTAACTACTCTCATAATCCTATAAAACATTAATTAATTAGTTGAAGTTTGGTAATTAATTACCTCGATTCTAAAGACGGAGAGAGAACCGGTTTTGTTCAAGCTCTTTCGACCGGGAGGAACCACTGATTGAACCAAGCAAACCATCGATTCCCATTGATTCCGGTTAAGAGAGTCCCCAACGAACATCATTCTCTTGTTCCGTAGCTTCTCAAGCAGCAGTTTCGCTTTGAACCTTCACAAAACCGAGACAAATTAGACTAACCGAAACTAAACCAACCCGATAACCAATTGGACAAACAGAGCTTTTCCGGTTTACTTTGGTAAAGAACAATCTCTGGGTTGCCATCTCCAGTTCTGATACAGAGAATCTCTTCTCCCGTTTCTCATGCACGTCACTTGCGCCGTCAAGAACTCACACTGATCCTCTTTATACAACGGATGCGTCTCGTTATCGAAAACCCATTCTCCGGTGAACAAGTCGCACTCCTCCGGCGGCAGCTCCACGTCGTCGTCTTCCTCCGCCGCAGCAAACAGCTCAATCTTCTTCTCTTCCTCTGTCTTCGATGGCTCTGCTTCTCTCACTGAATCATGATCAAGCTTTTGGCTTTTGACCGAGTCCTGAACTGGGTCTGCGTTTCCCGCCGAATCATGAGCTGGGTCTGAGTTCTTGATCGGTTCTTGTACTGGTAGTGCCGTGACCTCTGTGATCGGTTTAGCATCTTCTTGGCTCTCTTGGACGTCGCTAGGTTTTGAGCTGGAGAAAGGGAACTCGGCGATGGATTTGACGTCCTCGTTGTACATGAAGATACCGAAGAGGAACACAGAGAAGACGACGACGAAGATCGAGAGATTACTGTTCTTCCTCTGTTTCATTGTTACTCCTGTTTCGAACAATGGAAACTTTCTTCTCCAGGGTTGCATCTGAGTTAGAAGAAATGAACAAAAAAATATCTTCAAGGCTCTCTAAAATATCAGTATGTTTGTGAGAGAGGGAGATAGATCGAAGGAAATATAAGAGCAACGAAATTAAAAATATACATTTAAATTGTTATTGTTAACGTTAATTAGTTTTGTGATTAATAGTTTGGTGAGATGCGTTTATCTTGAACTGGTTTCCAAAGCCTTTCAGATGAATTAAAATGTAATCTAATTCGCCTAACTAATCTATCTTGAAGTTGTTGTCATAGCAAAGTAGAGTTTGGAGAGAAGAGTGGATTCAAAGATTCTAAAGATTGTCTCAATCCTCACCTAAAGAAAGGCCCATAGAAACAAAAAAATTGTGCAAGCACCATCTTACTAGTTACATTTATACTTCAACACTTTTAGAAGCATACTTCATTTCATTTTCACTGTCCACATTGTTTCCTACTTGTATACACCAAAGTATATATTCTATCCTTTTATATTTTCTAACCATGGATTATAACGTTTTAAGAATTTGTTTGCTTCCTAAACACAACTTTTTAGTTATTCAAAATTATGATCAAAAGTGAATTTTATGTTTTGTGCATGTTCCAGTAAAACCATGGGTATGAATGGTAACCAGGAAATGGCGAGGAATAATACATTCTCTAACGTTCATGAATAAAATCACCATTCACAAGGAATAATAATTCCCTCTCATTCATTTTCATTCTTTTTTTGTAGTTAATTAAAGAACAAAAGTATTCCTTGTTAAAATTGATAAGGAACAAACGTTCCTTTGTGAAAGCACCATGGCCTAATGGTCAAGATTTAAAGGCTTCTACACTCAGGTCTGGGGTTCAAATCCCAGACAATGCAATTTCTACAGGAAGAGGTCTGGGTTTCAATTCCCGGAAAGGCGAATTATGCAGAAAATTAGAAAAAATGCTTACAACAGATCTTAGTATGGCTCAAGGAGTACCGTCAATAATGGATCTCGTAGGGCTACTCAGGGTGATGCAGTCAGGCGTGAATCCTCATAAGACAGGTAGAATTGTCGGCTATAATATCGTCTATATAATGGTTCTCATAATTTGTAATAGCATAATTAACCAGACAAAAAAAAAGGAACAAACGTTCCTTTTCATTCCTGCTATTTTATTCCCGAACATTCATTTTTTATATGTTCCTTTTGTTTCCCGAATGGTCACCAGTCAAACCCCATGTCTCAGTATCATTCACGTATTCAAAATAAGTTTATAGATAATGCAGAGTAGTAACTTAACAAAATTCGATCGTGGATTGATTTGTATGCATGATAAATACCTTTTTTTGGTTTAGAGTATGCTTAATGGCAGGAAGCCTCAGGTTTTGCATTTTTTTATTGAGATTAGATTAGTGATTAGTCACATCCCCTGTTCGGAACTATAATTAGTAGTAGTCGAGCGGCAATTCTTGACCTAGCGAGTTACAGAAAAATTAGGGAGTACTAGGAAAATACGCGGAGTCTAATTTTAAATACAATTTAATATACTTATAATATGTTTAGCTAATTTTAAACATGATGAAACAAGTTCTTAGATATAACTGTATAACTTTTTATATATATTTTTAAACAGCCTCATTTTGATTTGTCGAACATTTAGATTACGGTGTGTTTGGTACAAAAAAAATTCCTAAATTTAGTATGTATGTGTTTATTTTGGGTTTGATAGCTAATTGTAATTATTTAGTAATTAATAATTACACAAAATCTGTCAATAATGAGTAAAAAATAATCAATTGTGTTTCAACTTTACACGGACAAAAAAAATTTAGACGGTCAACTCAGAAATTAGGCGGGAATTAAGCGGTCAACACGGAAATTAAGCGGTCGTACGCGGATCAACACCTTGCTTTACCGATTTGTCATATTCACTGTGGTTAACGTCTGAACAGCGTCTAGACGGTCGCGTTTTCGAACAGGTCACACCAACACTTTAACTATTTAAGACTAGACTAATCTTTCGTTTCTGTAACAATCAGTGCGTCTACCGCGTGTTGACGGTGAAGCATCCTTGTTCGTTAAGAGAAACATAAACATATATTTTTCACTTGAAAAGGTGATGGAAAATAAGAGGACAAGTATGATCAACTCAAAATGATGCATGAAGCTTTCTCTTTGAGAAAAGTAAAGGCTAAGTAATCTCCTCACAACACACAAACACAGTATATACGTTACCAACCATTATCAATCCATTTTATTTACATCATCTTCTACATGTATATATACTTATATATCATATATTTATTTTCTTCGCAAATATTGTAATACTTTATTACGACTCCATTTGGCTTTAGTTGTTACTTCAATATGTGAATCATTTTGCTTTGAACCAAAGCCAAAGGAACCTAACTCAAACCTTTTGTAATTTTGTTTGTGTAAGTGAGACACACATGTAGAACTCGGCCCTTTTATTTCTATGATGATTTTGCTAGAAGTTCACCACGTGCGTAATGATGTGCCTGAGTCACACGTGCGTCCTATAAGACTTGTGGTATTTTCTTATTAAATCTAAGAAAACTCTACTGTTTTGATGAAAACTTCAAAATTAGACTTTATCAAACATCAGTCACCCTACCAAAAAAATTCTTTGATGGTTTCTTTTATTCGGATGAGTGACTAACCAATTACACGTTTTAAATCAAGTTGAATAATCTGAAAATAAGGTGACCAACCAATCTGAATGATAGACCACATATATATGTGGTGGACTCAAGAAGGAAAACACTAACAATTGGTTGAAGTAGAATTATTTGATGCACATGTCCTATCAACAGGTCTGAAAATGTTTTTTTTTTTCATTTATGCAGCAAAGCTTCTGATGGCTTGTGTACCGCCGTCTTATTGAAGTATATCGCGCGCGCACACGCGCACACACACAAAAGGAGAGCATAATCTCAATACAAGATTGCAAGTGATTTAGTGTGATGAAGGGCTAAGAACTCCTTTTAAAAAAGGTTAAATGGGTGATTGAGAACATAAAGCCTGTTTTGAAAGCCATCTAATTATATAAAGAATTGTTTGAGTCTCTCCCGCATTGTCCACGTGGAAAGTCTTTTGTTATAGACTTGACGCGTGTCCATAAGACAAACCGCATCATTTCATTAAACTTCAGCATTCTCGGTTTTGTTCTTTAGTGTGTTCATGGGCTTTGAGATTAGAAGTGTTTCCGGCCCAACGATAATAAGCTCCGTCTATCCCTAATACGACTGCAGCGAGAAAACAAAATTCATCGCTCCTCTTCGTGCGACGGCTAGGGTGACTTTTTCGATTCTTCTCCCGACCTGCAACGGTTTGATTAATGGCTTCGTGTTAAATCCTATTGACTCTCCTCCACGATTCGTCATCAATGCTTTGCTTAGATCTGAAAGGCGGTGTGTAAACAGTATAAATAGATGTGAGTATTTCTCTTCTTGAACTCATCTTCACTTCTTATATCTTAAATCATCATACTAATTCACTGTGTTATGGCTAACCTATTCGTGGGTTTCTCTTGAATCGTTTCATCTCCGCGGCGGCAATTTCGGCAAATAACGATG
Source organism: Brassica rapa (assembly GCF_000309985.2). Classification (NCBI taxonomy): domain Eukaryota; kingdom Viridiplantae; phylum Streptophyta; class Magnoliopsida; order Brassicales; family Brassicaceae; genus Brassica; species Brassica rapa. The sequence goes on along the minus strand of NC_024801.2, from coordinate 17,970,056 downwards.
CTAACTCCCGATAACACCGAGGTTTCCGGTTGTTGCTTGAGCTTCCACCTACACAAGCAGTGGAGCTTCTCCATTTAACTGATTTGTGGTCGTCATATTTTCAAGCACGGGGTAACGAATCGGTGGAGGGATATCAAACCAACCGCTTCCTTATCTCTGTATTGATAGTATCGCAAAGAACCTCACCGGATTGTGCCCACATTCAGATCAGTTTCAAAGTTAGAAGTGAATAAACAAACATAACAAAGAAACAAGAAGAGTTACTTACCTATTGAAAGTCTCTAGCTTTGGGTAATGAATCCGAGTAGTGATACGAGTTTGAACAAGTTGTGAGGTTTGGACAGTAAACTGGTTTAAGCAGACGGAGCAAATGTAGAGAACAGACCATTGCAAACACCAAAACTATCATCTTTAAGAATAGATGTGATCGCTTTGGTTTTTTTACTACAATTTCTGCACTGTCCTGTTTACATCAAACATTAAAGCCTGAGAATATAAGTAAACCTTCAGAGCTTTAAAACCATAACTTTAAATCTTATGAAGAAAAAAGAGAAGATTTTTTTGAAGGTTGATTCCAATGATAAAACTAACATGCAGAGCAACCTAGAAGCTTAAATCACGAAAGATTAGATGAGAGTGGTACAAAGAGATAACCTTTTCGTATAAACAGATAAACTCTCGGCCATTGATGCTTCTGGAAGCTTCTGAAACAGAGTGAATGCCTTCAGTCAAAAAAATCTTCTGAAACAGAGTAACCGATGGAAAAGAAGAAGAAGAAGAGCTTAGATAGGGGGAGGAGATGGATTCATAGATCCTCTTCTACAGAGAATCTGGGAAGACTGAAGAAGAAGCCAAAAGAGATTAGCATTTTGGGTCTGAGGAGAGATTTTTGTATAAAATTATAAAGTTTCTTCCCCACATGGAAAGTCGAGAATGAAATTAAAACATGGAGACCGTCTTTTTCTCCTTCGTTAATAAATCATCATCATCCATATATATGTCAAATAATTTTCATATTAGTTTCATAATTTAATGATATTAATAAGTTTGAAATAAATATAAATGTTTTTACTTTTAAACAGTAAGTGTACATAAAAAAATGCAAAAGATTATTTGTCGGATAACCGTTCGGGTTTGGGTCGGATATTTCTGTATACGAGTATTAAACCTGTTCTGGTATTTCTATACTTAAGATCGTGTTCAGGTATTTTAGTTCGGATTCAGTTATTTTGGATTCGGTTCGGATATTGAGATTTTGAAAAAAAAAAAAATTCATTTTTAGGTTTATTCTATTTAAAAATACAGAGATTTCAGTTAAATGATTTTTTAATTTTTTAATGGATTGAATGATTGATAAATTTGGAAATCATTTCAAAAATAAATAAACATTAATTTGGCTATTGTTTTAAAATTTTAAAGGTAACTTTTGTTAATACATGAAACAAATAACTTGATATGGATTTAACTGAGTGACAAATAATTTTTTTTTGTAATTATATGATCTTAAAGTATGTGTAACATTAATATAAATATTTTAAATAAAACGAAAGATGTAAACAAGAAATATAAGGGCAAGTATACATATGTTCGGTTATTTTCAGATATCCATTCGGGTTTGGATATTATCCGTTCGAGTTCGGATATCCAATCTCTCCTTAATTAATACCCATTCAGGCATTTAGCTATATCGGTTCGGATTTCGGTTAGGGTTTTTCGGGTCGGGTTCGGATACGGGTTCAAGTATCAGGTAAAATGCGCACCCCTACTATATATCATAAGCAAAGGAACATAATTTATTAAAACTAATAGTATTACTAAATTTGGGAGTAGTATTATATTTACATGTACATATTTTCAAGGCTAATTTATTATATTTTGGTAAATAAATATTATTTAATTTCAAGTTATACTAAAAATCTGTTTTAACATGTTGTACATATAAAAGTCATTTATTTGAACAAATCATAAAATCTAATAATTTAAAAAAACATAAAAATTACAAAGTTTAAAGTTTGACCTAAAATAAATACCATGAGTAAGCCGAAATTACAAATTCATCAGCAAATTTAAACCACCTGCGAAAAGGAAAGACTAAGAAAGTAGAGATGATATCTTGGCGTTCCGTCGATGGCTGCAACAAAAATAAATCCAATGGAAAATAAATAGCAACATTTTTTAATGTTTTTAGGAGACAAAAAAAAGTAGAATTGTGAAACGGATCACGGAGAGCAGGTGGTAGCAAATATTATGCCATCTCCAACGTCAGAGGCTGTAGAGGATGAAGAGTTGATTTTGAATTCAACAATGGAGAAATATGCTGCAACTAAGAAGTATATCGAAAACCATTACAACAAACGCATGGCATGAGATACATAAAGGCTAAGGTTCCGGCCATAGAGGCCAAACACTTGGTATGATTTTGATTGAATTCACTCACTTTTTTATGTGTTTTGTGTTTTGATGATGAGTCAATATAACAATGTGTCAAGGTTGCTGAGAAAGAACATGTTAACCCTTCAAACTATTTCGATTTCTATGGGAAGGTTCTTATAGGTATTGTAACTAAGGAATATATTGTTTCGTATGCTAAATGATTCAATAAAGTCTCTTTATAAATTGTTTGGTGTTTTTATTACTTTTAATACTAACTCAGTTTTTCTTTTATGTACTCCTAGAATCAAAGTGCATGGTCAATATTTTCAATGTTGTAAACGGAGCTTAACATGCTCAAAAGGGTTTGAATACTCCAAAGTTAAAAGACGCTCCAAAGTTAAAAGACTAAACGTATAATCTTTAGATATTGATCTTTAGCATGTATCTTTCCGTAACTATAACACTTAAACTAATATGACTTTATATATCTAAATTGTCCTACAATGCACTGTATCACTTATACAGATTATTTCAGATCTTTAACCTCAACTAAATAGTCATCTCACATAAGAACAAAGACGATACCCCGCGCGAAGCGCGGGCCGACCCTAGTTAAATATAATCAAATCCGTTTAACACATAAAATAAACGACATTCTTTCTATTAATTGTGCATGCTACCTGTAGAACCTGCACGCTCAAGTGGTTTCAACTTTGACCAAGCTACTTCACTTAGTCTTGTCTAACCATATTTCTTTGTTAGAGATGTTTGTGTTGAATTCCCTCATCCACAATTGCCTCATTAAAAGCCCAATAAGAACACATAGAAGCCCAAAAGAGAGTTGAGTTTAATAATATCATATACTACCAGTACCACTGAAGTCTCCGGAAACAACTAAAGAAAGTTACAAAAATAAAAGAATTAAATTGCAAAGATTGCCTAAAACCAAAGTATAAAGCTATTTAAGTTTGTGTTTGTGTTTTGTTGACAAAAAAAAAGAAGTTTGTGTGTGTTTACGCCACACTCTGCTACTTCTCTCTGTACATTTGCTCAGCCCATGACAACCCCAAAGCCTCTCTCCAACACCACATTGTCTTTACCAAAGAGTTAACCCACGAAATATCTGGCTCGTTCATATAAGTTCACAAACTAACCGAAGTATATCTTGATGATTCATTTTGAAGAGACATGAATTAAGCTTCCGTAAATTCGGTTCACAGATAAGACAAATATGTCCTCTCCTCGATGATCATTGTAGATTTGGGATTAGACAGAGAGAGCGACTGAATATTATAAGTTGCGAGCATGTGATCGTGTGTGTATGTGCGCGCGTGTCACTCTACTTCATACTAGCAATGAATGGATCAAATTCCTTTCAGCAAATACAATAGAAAATTTTGTCTCGTGGATGGTTTCAATTAGGTTAGTCAAATTTGACAGGTTGGAACCCTTTACAAAATTAAATCAGACATCTCAAGTTGGTTCAAGCTTTTCCCCCTAAATTGAAACCCGAAATTTTGAAATGGTTTGTAAGCAAAATGGGAGTTAAACCGAATTTAAATCAAATCAAACCGGGAGAGTCATGTTAAAGGAAAAGTGTACATGGAGAAAAGGACAAAAAGAAAATTATACGGATGGAAGAAGCGTCTTCGTGCAGTTTAGAAATCTGTATTGTTCCTGTTGGCTATATTGTCTACGAATTAAGTTTTAGGTTAAAAATACTTCAAATAAAATATAAATGAATTAAATAAGCAATTTGATATTGGAAACCGCCATGGCCGAATGAAGAAAAGTGTAGGTCTTGTATCAAAGGAGACTTCTGCGTCAATCATCTCCTGGACGCGTCGTCTCTTAGGCAATGGGGCGATTGTCATGACAATATTTGTGGTGAATTATCGTGTGTGAGTTTCTCAGAGGTCTATACCGGAAGCAAGGAGTCCGCAAATGTTTCTACAACAAAACAAATTGAAAATATGGCTTTAACGATTTCAAAACAAAAGAATTTCAATACCATGGATGGATAGTTACTGCACATATTATCTACTGTAGTGGAAATATTTGGGATGGATTGTGATGTAACATATGAGTGACATCTAATGATTTTTTAAGAGAAATCAAGAATCACAAGAGGATCTTACAAGACCAAAAACTAAATGGAAAAAAGGTAACGAATTAACATATTCTACGAATGCGTTAGATATCATCGTATTACTAATGTCTCTATTAAAAGTTTTTTTTAATAATATGTTTGGTATAATTTATGGTTAATGTAATATGTCACATTGATTTGATATTAACTTAAAGTTAATATGTTAAAAAAGATAGAAAAGTATATGTTTGGCTTTAAAGTTTGGAAATGTTTGCTATATTACTCTAAACTATTTTCATAAAAAAATATATTTGGGATATATGTGGTTGAACTAGGATGATAATTAAGAAGAAAAGTACTTTAATTTTCTTAATTACTAAATAAAAATTCAATGGAGTTATTGCTTATTAGGTTTTAACTGATTTAGAAATCTAAGAAAAATTATGTATATTAGAATAAATGATAACTTTTTATAAAATCAACTGTTGTTTATTTAACAATTTCTAAATATTATCTAAAAAATTATATGATTTAGGCATATGAATTTATTGATGATTTCACAGTAACTTTTGCTAGATTTAGAAAAGATCTATAAAGATATAAATTCAAAATAAATATACGAATTTTACAATTTTTATATAAATTTCTAAATCAATTTAGTACAACTCTTATAATAACAAGAATATTATCTAACAAAAATTATAAAGAGTTCCGAAAATGGGCAAGTGGGCGCGTGCATCGTATCATTAAATGTCATTTTCAAACTTGTTCATCGAACCATCGCCATAGATACACACACATACACCTCTCTCTCTCTCTCTCTCTCTCTCTCTCTCTTAATTAAAAACCAAATTAAAAATTAGATTAAAACAACATTGGAGAGAAAGAGAGGAACAAAATCAAAGGAAGAAGAAAACTCAAAAGCTTAGATTGCTTCCTTCCTTCTTCACCTTAGATTCCAACTCCCCACCGAGTTTCTTCCGCGTCAATCGCCTCCACCGATACATGGCCGAGCTGACTCAGGCCGATGTCGTATACTCTCGTCGGTCGCTTCAACTGTGGAAGACTCTGGTGAACTGCCTCGCCTTCTTCTACCAGCTCTTCCTCCAGATCCTCCGCGCCGTCGGATACCATCCCCTCCTCTCTTCCTCCGCCGATGGTTTCAAACCCTTACCGAACATCGAACTTCTCGAAACGGCGGCGGATGATTCTCCCGCCTCCGTGGAAATCGAGTCCTCAATCGAAGTCGAACGCAGCCGCTTCCAAAGACTCAAGGTGCGCTTTCGATTTTCTTCTTCTTCTTCGGCTTATCAATTGGTCAATATCATCTACAGTTAGTTTGAATATGTGTAGGTAGTTCTTGACTTGGACGAGACGTTAGTTTGTGCATATGAGACTTCTAGTCTACCTGCTGCTTTGCGTAATCAAGCCATTGACGCTGGATTAAACTGGTTCGAGCTTGAGTGCTTGTCATCTGACAAGGTTTGCTTTCTATTACCCGGTTTAGATTGGTCAAATTGTAAATGTAATTTAGGCTGGTTTAGTTCGGTTTAGTATGACACACTCTTGTTGTCTTGAAGGAAGTTAATGGGAAACCTAAGATCAATTATGTCACGGTCTTTGAGCGTCCTGGATTACACGACTTCTTAGAGCAACTTAGCCACTTTGCAGATCTTGTTCTCTTCACCGCTGGTCTCGAAGGTCTCTTTTATTTCAAATGCATACTCATATATGTAATCTGTTAGACTTTAACGTTCGTGTTTCTTACTTGCAGGGTATGCGAGACCACTTGTGGATAGGATAGATACTAGGAAAGTACTCAGCAACCGACTTTATCGACCTTCAACAGTCAGCACGTGAGTTGATACTTGCTCTGTTTTATACTTTCGACGTGGTAGTAACGTTATTGAGATCTTTGTACATTGTTTTTTTTTTTTAATTTTTAATCAGGCAATACAGAGATCACGTGAAGGATCTGTTGAGCACATCAAAGAACATGTCTAGGACTGTGATTGTTGACAACAATCCTTTCAGCTTCTTATTGCAGCCATCAAATGGGATTCCATGTGTTGCCTTTTCCGCTGGGCAGCCTAATGACACTCAGGTCTCTACTAGTTTATTGCTCTTCTCTCATGCATCTATAACCCTTTTGATTATTGTTATCATCACTCTCGAGACTAATCGAAAATTATCAACACATGAAGCTTTTGGACGTTATACTTCCACTTCTAAAGCAACTTTCAGAGGAAGAAGATGTAAGACGGACACTTTATGATCGGTTCCACATGCCTGAATGGTTTGAGAAGCAAGGCATACCACCTTCGTGCTGGAATCCATGAACTGATTAAGCAGAAACTAATGGATATATATATCAGAAATCTTTGGTCCACTCAAAAAGGAAAAGGACTTGGTTGGTACAGTAGTTTCAGCAATGGAAACGTGAGGAGAAGTAAGGCACATAAATTACCATTTGTACTGTCTATATTCTATGGTAGAAGATTCCTTTTAATGATCTGTTACACATTCTTGGTTTCATGTAATTTCTCTAGCTTTCTTTGTAATATTGGTTAATAATCAAACCATTATTATTTTTCTTTTAACGGGTTGGTTCTATATTACTTTATTTTCTACTCCAAAATGGAGTAACTCTAAAATGTAATTAAATTTCACTCCAATGTATTACTCCATTTTCTACTCCAAAATAGAATATTCTTAATATATAATATTTTATATTTACTTAAAAATTAGTAATATCACTTTCCATTTATACTATTTGTAAAACAATACATTTTTTAGATTGTAACAATTATATTAAATACAATATTAACCACAATTAAATTTTATTATATAAATAAAATTACTCGACAAGGTTTAAAAAGAAAACATTTATTACATTATATAGCTTAAACACAATAATACATCAACTTAAATTATTCATTAGAATAAGTATAATTTTTCCACAAATGATCAACTAATGCATTTTGAAGTAAAAAATGAGCTTTGTTATCTTTGATTTTTTATATGTATGATCTGTTATGTTTTATATTATATATATTTTGTTGCATAAAATAGTTCATTACATGGCTATATATATAATTAAGAAATATTAACAGTAAATTTTATAATATATATAGTAAAATAGTATTATTATTATTTACTTAGAACAATTGTATTGAAAACAAAAATATTTAAATATGGAAAACCATTTTATAAATTAAAAAGTTCAACTCCATTTTGAAGAAATGAGTTGGTTTACTCAATATTTAGAGTAATCATGTCTATTACTCTATTTTGGAGTTAGTTTTGGAGTGGAGTTAGAGATAATTTTACTATAAAATAGGGTTTGAAATGAGTTTTAGAGCATCGCCAATGTATAACTCCATTTTTTTCTCTAAAATAGAGTAAAAGTGAAAATAGAGTAAAATTGCTCCAATCCTACTCTATTTTCCACTCCATAATGGAGTGATGAACAAACAAAAAATAGAAAATTTCATTATGGAGTGAGATATAAAGTTGGGTTGGAGCATTCCTTACTCCATATTCACTTTTACTCCATTTTAGAGGAAAAAATAGAGTAGAGATGAAGATGCCCTTAGAGCATCACGAATGTAATACTCCATTTTTTCTTCCAAAATAGAGTAAAAGTGAAAATGAAGTAAAAATGCTCCAACCCTACTCTATTTTTCACTCCAAAATAGAGTGATGAACAAAAAAAAAATTGATTACTCCATTTATGGAGTAAACTCTATTATGGAGTGATATATGGAGTTGGGTTGAATCCATCCTTACTCCATATTCACTTTTAAAAAAAATGAAGTGGGGTTGGAGATGCCCTTAGACTTGATTACCTAGTCTAATTTTTATTTGGTTTGGTGGGGGCATTGAGAACTGTAAAATTTTATTATGCTTTAGTTTTACAGTTTTTAATGTCTTGCCAAACCGTTTGTAGGCAAATGATAGGTGCTTCGTCCATTTAGGAAAAAGTCTCCGATAATTAAGGTTTATGTTCGAAATCCTAAGTCCAAATATGAAGTATATGCTTTTTAACTATAGTTTTTGTGTTGTTTTATGGTTATATCGTTTAACTATAGTGATCGTTTTGTTTATCATTCGATATAAAGTTGGATTTATGTTAGGAACTAGCGAAGTTGTTTCTGAAGGGCTTAGAAAAACCAATGATTGCTTAACATTCCCTAACATTAGTCTTTCTCCAACCCATAAAACTTTATTCCATATTATAATTATCTTCCATGAAGAACATCTGCAACCATTTGCAACCATCTGCACTGGAACTCGGCCAAAGATTTAGTTCAATAACCCTTGGCACCTTTCTCCAATGCTTCTATTATAGGTTCTTCCCTAGACTCACAGCTCCGCTGATAACGGTTAAAACTTTTACAAATTAATAATTAGATAAGTGTGTTTAGCTTTTGCTTTAATACTGACAATAATGACTAGATAAGTTCGTTTCTTGCTCTAACAAGCAAGGAAATGGAATCCAATTCGATGGCTACAGTGTAAAGTGGAAAAGATGTATTAACAAGACTGAATTTGAAACCATATTGTGATTAGTTAAGTAAATTATTATTAGGCGGATCGAATTTGAAACACTACTGTGATTAGTGTACTATTCTACACCATCAAATTTGATGGTCATCTCACAAGAAATGGACTTCTTGGGTGTTCTTGAGGATATGTAATTAGAAAATGATTACTACCAAGCCAATTTGGTGGAGGAAACCCCACTACAATTCGTCATCATTACTTCCAAGAATCATCAAGCATAATGTGTAGTTAATAGTTATTCGTTCAAAAATAAATAAGACTAAAAACCTATCAAACCAGGCAATTAGGACGGGTACCAAATTTACTTATTCGAGACAGAACCAAAAGAAAATGAAAAAGAAGTCGAAGAATGTACATTGTAAAAGAAATCTAAGAAATAAAAGGAAAATGCTTAAGCATCATCTGATTATTGAATCATAAGCTGAGAAACTTGTTGACAAACCAAGTCGTTGCTATCATGAGGACCCACAATCTTATACCTGTTGCAAACAAACAACCATAATATTAGCATTTGGGATCATACCTCAAATCACATTCTTGAATCAAAAGTTGTAACCTTTGTGTTTATTTGTTGAAACTTGGAAATGTAATCAATGCTTTGATAAAAAAAAGTTAAGGAAATGATTCTCACAATTCAAGAACAGACTTTCCTTCCTTGTATTTCTGGCTCACATCATGGGCAGTCACCTGAAAACATAAACCACAAACCAAGTTTCACTACTCTATCATTGCGAAAATGGACTATTATTATGTCTGTAAAGCAACTAAACTAAAATAAAGTGTTTGACTTACATATTTCCAGCCAACGTTTAATCCACAACCAACACAGAATATATCAGTTACAGTATGAAGCCCCGTTATCATCATTCTGTCTTCTTTATTTCCAGTTGAAACGTTTACACTATAAGATCAACAACAACAACAACAACAAGAAAACGTAATTATGAGTATAGGGGAAAAACTAAATAATAGACCAAAGTAAACTATAAGAAAACAGAAAACTTACACTTCACTGAAGAGATAAGCTTGTCCACCCCTGCTTTTGAAAGACTGCAAACACAAAGTCTATCAGTACTATAGTGTAGTCTATGTATTATATGTTACCCATGTTGACATAAACACCTTTTAATAGTAAGAACGGTGCAATACTCTGTAAACTAAGAAACTGAAACTGACACTAAGCAATGTGATGAGATGTTATCATGTTATACATGGTCAATACTAAAAGGAATCATTGAAAACTCATATATATAATCAGAAAACGGAGGCCCTAGGCCCCTAAATGAAAAAAAATCATTTATCAACCAAAAAAAAACATCAGACCTTGGACATGATGTCTTGATCTTTAGTAAGATTGGTCTTACAGTGTATGCAACTATAGACTTTCCCTTCCAGATCAACAATAAAAACCCTTCCCATCTTGATTGTAACTACAAATCTCTCTCTTCTTCCGTGAACTGGATAACTAATCCCTAAAATCCGAGTGTTTTGATTTTATATGACTTTTGGAGTAGTTTTCGGTAACGTATAAAAACTGTTAACAAGAGGACTCGGTCTGATTGGATTTGGAAGTTGCGTATTTTAGCAAGAAACGTGGATATGGAAGTTGATTTCTATTTTTGTTCAAAAAAAGAAGATTTTTCTCAAACAAAAACATATTTATTTGAAAACGTTCAAAATCATAAGAGCAGGTGATGATGATTGTTTTCTAGATTTTAGTTTTTGATTTTTTTTTGGTTTTTGGTTATCCAGTAGATTTTAGTTTTTTGTTTTACATGAAAAAGATATTTTATTTTGAAAAACTGTTCTGAAATCCCTCTTAACATTATTTTTGATTTGATTATGTATTATCATTATATTCATTATTAAAAAGAAAAATATGACACTGGATCAACCTAATTATGATATGTACAAATTTATTTATAAACATTCACATTTTTGACAAAATTTTAAAATATGTTAATAATTAATAATTCATGTATTATTAAAATAAGTTTTCTTTATAGAGATTCATGTTTTGTAAATTTTATAAAATATGGTAATAACTAATAATTCAAATATCATCATTAAAGTAAATCAAACTTCACACTAATAATTAATTTAAATAATAATACAATTAAAAAATGTTGGTCCATAATTTTCCTAGAATTGGATTCCGTTTTAATAACACGTTAGGTGTTTAAACTTTAAACACAACATGTTAATATGAACCAACCTTACCACGATAAATATATGAATCTAAAAGTATAGAAAACACGAAAAAATGAAACTAGAATTAGCCGATAAAACAATGCGGACTTCCGGTTAGCCACGTATTTTGATTGGTCTCCTCCTAACCTTTACTGTTTTGGTCCTAACTAGTCACTCATTAGGATAGGGTTGGTAGGTCTAATTAAGGTTTTCTTCTGTAATGTCAACATGTTTCTGATAGATATTGTCTCTATGTAAATTCGTTATGTCTAGTTTAAGGTCCTTGACCCTAATTGCTGAGGGAAGGCTTGGACCAAATCTTGCATAAAAAGAACTATAACCTTTATCTCAAAACTATGTATCCCGGTGAGAGTTTCATCTAGTGGGTCGATTCTAGGTATGTGCAAAACTTTTAGTTCGGCCTAATAAGCTCGGATTATAGTAATCAGTTTAACAAACGGATTACCTAGAAATTGCGGACTTTTAAAGTATATTTGTTAAATAAAGATCAGATAGATTTTTATTAGCAAATGAGATCATCTTCGAGCGTAGTGTACCATTTTATAGTTCGAAAATATATTATATGCACTCAATAGGACATTAAGAAGTTACGTTGGAACCGTTGGACAAACATAGTTTGATAAATTGCATGTTTATCTACAAAAAGTCAAGTCACGGAGTAAGAAAACACTCTTCTTCTTTTTTTTTTGTGCAAAGGAGTAAGAAAACACTAAAACACATTTCTTACTACAAGATTTTGAATTCAATGATCACATAAGTAAATGAAGCATTTTAATCGACAAACAAGTCAAGTCGTGGAGTAAGAAAACACTCTTCTTCGTTTTTTTTGTGCAACGGAGTAAGAAAACACTAAAACACATTTCTTAATACAAGATTTTGAATTCAATCGACAAACAAGTCCACTATGTCCACAGTTTCAAAGGGTTGGAGTAGATAGAAAGTTCCATACAAAACATATGCAAACTTACAATATGTGTAAATATATTCTTTCTTTTTATAGTACAAAAGAGAAGTGGGAGAAAGATGCCTTCGGCTTCTTATTTCATTGATGAAAATAAGGTTTGTACAAACAAAACAAAAAGACAAGAGTGTAACGGTGGATCATTCATTAAAGTAAGGGAAAAAACCTCCTACAACGATTCTTTTTGTGTGTGTGTGTGTCTACCTAATTTTAAATCTATAATATAGTAAACAACTGCCAATTCATTGGAGCTGTCTTAGATAGTGTCACATGGAAAAGCAATAGTGTTATATTAAAGCCCATTCGTTATCTGTTCTTGCCTCCTTTACAGATTATCCTTTGGACCTTTCTGTAACGAAAACATACAATTAACAACATTATCAACACACATATTCTCAAATTGGTTATACATCCACTATATATGACTCACAGACTCCGAAAATGATAGTAATCAAAGCAACTTTAGTATTTAATAATCAAGTTATTAGTGCAAGTTGGTGGTCCGTATTTTATGGAAACACTAGTATATAAAAACGATGAGGTGGGTTTTGTTACCTGATACTTGTAAGGAGAAAACAAATCCCAGAAGACGTCGCATAATCGCATTTGATACGTATATTTATATATATATATAACTGTATCGTAAGTATATATATGTACAAGTGTTGATAGTCTTCTAATATTAGCTATTTGAGTCTCTCTTGTAGAAGGATCCTCTGGTATCTGGGAAACGCATTTTTACAAGCTGAAACCTGCCATTAGATTACCACAAACCCAACAATCTAATCTATTAAAAGAGGAGTACAAAATTAGATTATCCCTTAGTTTTCCACTATATTTACAATGGTATGCCACTGAAGTTATTAATTAACCTATCTTTTAGGATTTTTGTCTTTTCTCTTCAATTAATGTATTTCCAAAATCAAATTCTAACTAAAAAAATCATGGCAACAATAATTAATAAACTTAACTTTTAATATTTTTTGTCTTTTCCTTTTTTAATTATACATATGTGTGTCTGAAAATAATTAATTCCATATATACATTTTGTAATTACATATCTTATACGGTAATTATTTTACTAATTCCACATATACATAATAAATAGTATACAACAATTTTATTATACATAATCATAAAATTTTGATCCATAAAACCAGTTTATACAACAATTTTATTATATATAATCATAAAATTTTGATCCATAAAAAATAAAAATACATTTGTGTGACTTTACATGTCATATTCTAAATAAATGGATGATATAACTAAGGGGTTACATGATAAAATAAAACTACTCAATATAAACTATAAAATTATTGTGTTTAGAAATGTCATATTAAAAAAAAATTTAAATATATATTATCATTTATACAAATAAATATTCATTTATAAAAAAAACTAACACCTGCGCGGGTGCGCGGGTCAAGCTCTAGTTAAAACCTTAAAACTATATTTATTAGTCACAGTTCATTAAAAACAACCATGAGGCGTGTCTTAATTAGGTGTTAGTGACATTGTCATGGCCTAGTAGATTAGTAAAGCAATCCAATCCATCATTATTCACCTCACACGGTTCCCACTCGGAAACTTTTTCATTTAGGAAAATGTGATTTATTCTTTTGAGGGCCCTGTTAATCCTACTTATTGGTCACTATCTATTTTTAGGTAAATTATTTTAAAACCATAAAAAGGTGTTAATCAAAATAAAATTTGGTATTTTGGTTGGGAGTGAAAAATCAAACCTTCTAAATTGACTAGTCATTTCCAAACCTATAAACGACATACAAACTTCGAGAACCCGTAGTGCCCAAATATGTGTAATTTACTATCTAACGTCACATGCCATTTCTGACCGAGTCTGGTTTTTATAAGTGGTAGAAGAAGAGCATCTCAGATATTTTTAAAATAAAAAAAATATCTAAATTAGTACTACTAATGTTTCTGTAACGGTAAATTAATTAAATTAAATTGAATGATGAAAGAATAATCAAACGTTGAGAAACTTACGGATTCGATGTCGATCTTGAAGACTAAGAGCTTTCTTCTCTCTCTACAACTCGTTCTGTACGCCACAACGATATGACCGATGGCTAAGACCCACGAACACACAAACAGAGCCACTTCCTCTGTTCTAAACTTTCCTCCCCCGTCTCCGACCACTGGCTCGCCGAACACAACAGCTGCCTTAAAAGACACGTAGATTAATGAACATATCGAGCATATCATCGTTATGGTCAGATATGGTCCCCTTGATAGCTTTGGTCCATCACAGAGCCCGTAAACACCTGTCATAAAAAATATAAAAATATAAACTTTAAGAACAGAACTAATGGTACGGGTCTTGTGGGGATACTTACAGAGAATAATGGAAGATCTAATGATGGAGATGAGAGGAATATCGATGAGGGAGTATCTGAAATCGTAGTTGCTTATATGAGAAGAAACAGTCGCCGGAGAAAGACGAAGGAGAGAAGAGAAGGATGAGAGGATGATGGAGGGTAGGACGGCGTCTGCGACAGAGAGGAAGATAGGAGCAGAGAAGAGGATGAAAGAGAGGAACATAGTGAAGAGAACGAAGATGGTCTTGATGCATCTCCATAGAGAAGATGAGTATCTTCTTGTTTTGCTGATCTCTTCTTTGCTAATCAGACCCATTTTTGATTTTTTGTTTGTGTGTGTGTGTGTTTTTTTTTGTTATTTGCAGAGGGTTTGTATTTGATGCAAGTGTGATTTGTCTAGAGAGAGGTTTTTGTAGAGAGGGTTTTTAAAAGGGTCGAAGAAAATAAAAAATTGACAATGCTGTCGATAATGCTGATATGTAATTTGTGTCTTAAATTAATATTTTTGACCATTATAATGACATTTTCTGTTGAATTAAAACATTTGATATGATATAATATTATTTTGGACGTCTTTTGCCAGGAGATATTATTCTGGGAGAACTTTGGTTATGACTGAATGTCATTTCTAGAGTAAAATTTTAAGGTGGAAAGTGTTTTATTCCCGGTGATAAACAAAATTATTCATTTCGTCTGATTACTATTTAGATAAAGTAAAACATAGATACATATGTATTCTCTCCTTCACAAGAATAAACATATTTAGGTTGTAACTGGATGTTAATAAAGGAATAAGTGAAATTAAAAAATGATAATTAGTAAAATTCAATGGAACGGAAGTAGTATTCCATTTGCTCCGGAGCTACTTTTACATGGAATGATTTTTCAAAAGAATGTTGATATTTTTTTTGAATGGAAAAGAATAATATGGAATGAGATGAAATATTCATTCCTTTTTTTCATTGCAACCGGTAAACATTTTGTGGAATGAGAAATAATTACACATTCAAAAAAATTTTATTCCAAAAAAATACATTCAGTTGCACAGCTTATTCTATTTTTTTCCCATTTTTTTTTCACTTATTTGTATTTCTCTTATTTATTTTTGTTGGAGCCGGATTTCACCCTGTTCCAGACTAGGTTCAAAATATCAATCCAATTGCGATAAGGTTTAAATTCTGACAATATCAAAGCTAAGAAGGAAACATAGGCTCACAGAGGCCAAAGTCCACCCCAGACACAAGGAATCAAATATACCAAGCTTGGAAAAGTCAATTGTTAAAGATAGAGCAATCAAGAGCACTAAAACCCCTGTTCGAAACTACGTTAGGCGCTAGTCGGGCGGCAATCCCGGGTCTAGCGAGTTACTAAAAAATCGGGGATTAATCGGAGTATACGCGGGGCTTAGTTTAATTATTATTTTATTTTATTATAATATTTAAATTAAATATAAAATATAAATATATTAGAATTTAATAGTTTTTGTATGTTATTATTGAAATTTATTATTGATTTTTAAAAATTTAATTGTTAGCAATACAATTCACAAATTAATCTAGATTTTGAATTTTTATTATACGTATATATGTATATATATTAACATATGCGCAAAAGTACAAAGCATTCAATATCTCCTAGTGGCCAAAGCATGTCAGTTTCTTCGAATAACCTGGGTTCGACGCTTCCTTCTTACGTTTTAATTATTTCGCATTATTACTATCAAAATGGACAAAAGTTCCACATCGCCTACATGCAACAAGAGAGGCAAAATATCACTCTATATATAGAATACAAACGTGTAGGAGAAAGGTAAAGTAGTTGGGCTGCCTGATCTCTGGAAGCCTGATAAAATACTTTCATAAGTAAAACTTTAGGCCTGTTTAATCCTTAACTGGGCCGATTAGTTGGTCAAATAGGCCGATTAATCGGTTAATGGGCCGATTAATCGTTTAAATGGGCCGAATAATTGGTCTCCGATTTTGTTGGCCGATTGTGGTAAAAGGGGGGCGGCTAATGTACGTGTCAGTAGAACCCGCAAACAGTGCCAAAATCGAATAAGAGGCACCTCTTACAGAAGAGTATTAAGGACAGGTCCAATGGGGATCCTTACCCAAAAATTCTTAGGGATTAATCAATATAATATCGTGTGGAATCCACTAAGCTTAAGGATTTTTGTCAAAATAATCCTTAGAGCACCCGCAATGGGAATCCTTAAGGAGAAGTCCTTAAGAAAAAAATAATTAAATAATCAGTAGACCCCACCAAAAGCTAAGGATTCAATCCTTAAAATCTCTAAATAAGGACTCTTTTTAGTGAATCCTTGCACTATTTGCGGGTCCCCACGACATGTGACGACCCGCGATTGGTTGATATTATTATTATTTTTTTAATTTAAAAAAGAAAAAAAACAATACTTAAAAAATTAAAATACAATTTTTTTAAGGACTCCTTTTAAGTAACACCATTGCGGGTGTTCTTAGATAAGAATCAGGTTTTGTTACTGTGCGCGGTATCCACCACCACGTGGAACCCGTGATTAGTTTTTTTTTCTTTTAACTAAAAAAAATTAAAATAATATTAAAAATCTATCTAGGTTATCGAACTTAGAGGTACACCATTGTACCTGCTCTAAGAGGTGGTTTTTATTAAAACTATGGGACCCACCTCTTAAGAACCAAGCTAAGAGGTGGGGTTAATGCTGCTCTTATGGTATATGCTATAATCGCTGTTGTGTCAGTGTCATTACCGTATTCAAAATTTCATATTGTATCTTGACGAAACAAAACTATATAAACTACTAGTGTGTGTATTTTCCAATTAAAAAGCGATGTTAGAGTAGACTATTAACTTGGAAACTTGTTTTAATGTTCATTGTCATTTAGAAAATATTAGTTCCATGTTTGTGTTCATGATATTATGAGTTTATTCTCTCTCCTTGCATTTTTAGTATTGTATATCGCTATCCTGGATTCATGTAATTCAGTACGTATTTGCTAACAGCTTTTTGTGTTAATGTTTGCTAATAGCTTTCCTTAATAAAAGTTGTGTTCGTATAGCACAGCTCACTAGAATCTGTTTTCGTGTATGAGAGCTTAACAACTCTGCTCTTTAATTAAAAAACATGTTAGCTTTAGTCTCCCTGGAATAACTGTCTTCTAAGATGCGTGGAGCCCAACACTCTGAATTCCATTTACTCAACATTACTACAAATGTATATATTACTATATTCAGAGAGAGTGAGCACTGATCAAATACATGCGGCTAATTTCTCATACAACTTGTACAAAAGTAATATATACATTTGTAGTAATAGTTGTACAAAAGTATTATTAGTACTATCATCAGTTTTATAAATATTAGTATATACTTAATTATTTTGTTTTATACATTTGACTAATAGTTGTATAATTTTTTTCGAAATGTACATGTCAGTATGTCATTGATGTTAGAAACTCTAGATCGAGAAAACGAAAACTGATTACTTCAACAGACTGCACTAACCACAAAACATGGTTTTTTCTCTCGTAATTTATCGTGCATGCAACAGAGTATAATATTATATAAAAAAAGAGAAACAAATTTGTACAATAAGTTTTGATTGATCTTGTTGAAATACTGTAAGACCAAACTAGACTTAAGAATTTTGCATCACACTTTAAACGAATACAAGTTTCGAAAAACTCTAGAGCTGCGGAAGTTGACTAGCGACTAGTAATTTGAAAGAAGCTTCTTTCTTACCTATGGAGCTCACAAGAGACATATCTTTTCGGCCTTTTAGGTATACTTTTTCTCAATGGAGAAATGGATACATATTTGTTTTGAAAAAAAGAAATGGATACATATTTGATAAAACAATATATCAATCATTACAGATTTATTGAAAATATTATAAATTAATTAGCTGTCATTTTGCTGACAGATATTGAAATAAAATGTTTATTTTTCTGATATTTTCAAACAAAAAAAATTGCATAGTTTTTGGTCGTCTATTCTGGATGTTTGCTATATGATATATGTACATGTATGGTCAAATACACAAGTATGTGTTTACAATAATTCTAAATAGTTCTTTTATAAGAACTATTTTTTATTTTCTGTTTTGGGTAAAATCTCCTAAAAGAAATGGTGACCTGTAGCAAATTCATATGTGATTTTCTTTTTTTCCAACATCAGATTCATGTTTGATAAGAAAAACGAAATACCTAAAGAAAAAAACTGAAAAAACTGTAATCACAGGGTAAAAGAAAAGTTGGAGAGAAACGAGAAGGTAGAGAGCCATGTATTAGAGTCCCACATCGTGTGGGATGATGGTCCTTGGGCAATATATAAGTGTATGGGTAAACCTCCACTCTTGAGCTAGCTTTTGGGTGTGAGTTAGGCCCATCACTAAAATGGTATCAGAGTCCATGGTAAAAGCCCAGCAGATGATTTCCCATATAAACAGTTTCCTATTTATGTAGCCTGTACAAATGGCCCATCTTGCTGTGGTATGTCCGAGATGTTGGACTTGGGCTGTTTCCGATTGGACCGTTTCCCATCCACATTTCGAGAGGGGCTATTAGAGTCCCACATCGTGTGGGATGATGGTCCTTGGGCAATATATAAGTGTATGGGTAAACCTCCACTCTTGAGCTAGCTTTTGGGTGTGAGTTAGGCCCATCACTAATACCATGTGTAAGCAGCCAGGGGCAAGGGCGGCTTAATGATCCATCACATCAACTTCGTGTCTTCTTGAGCTTCGTTTACGTTGTAGGAAGGAACCTTTTTTTTTTTTTTTTTTAACTCAACTTTAACTTTTCATTAACCAACCAAAGCGAATACATGATTTTCACCACTCTAGTGATTCAACCACACTTACAACTGAGTAATCTAGTATCACTTAGAATCACTTCATTGGATCCTATGCTACCCGATATAAATCTCAGTTGTATTTTCACCCCAGTGAGAACATACTTCGCTTACGACTCAAGGGAAGCAATCTCAGTTGTAGGAAGGAACCTTAGTCCACTCGAGAGACTCACCAACTCTTTCTTTTTGATGGGCAATTCATTTTCTGTATAAAATTATAACGCGATATATTTTGTTCGTATCTCATTCGTCCACTTGGATAAGTATTTGGAACAAGTATGATTAGCGTTTATATCTTGCCATATGGCGAAATCATAGAACAGTATTTTTGGGTGATCAACAAACAACTATATAATTAAAAAGCAAGGAGTTCAATATCTGAAAACATTTAGGAGTTGCTTATGGCTTACCACGTATTTCTTTTAGTTATGTACTAGATTCGGTGTCCGCGCTACGCGCGGATAACATGTTCAAATTATGAAAATTTATATTTTTGATTAGTAGTTTTTAGTTTAAGAAAGTGTTTGTTAATTTTGTGTGTTGTAGATTTAACCATGGAGTTTTTATTTGAATGTGATGCGCGGTGATCAGTTTTTCTTTTCTAAACAAAAGTAAGTTTGAATAATATATTGTGTTGAGCAATCAAATTTCATAGGAGAAAAGAGTATTTTTGAGTATTGAGTGGTGTCGTTTGCTATCAGGCTTAGGATAGCAGTTTATTCGTCTTTTAGAAGCGTTGTATGATATCAATGTCGGTGTCAAAGTAAAAGTGCGATCATGATGTGGTCGTGAATGATAGTTTTCCTGTATAAGTGTAATATTTGTAAGTATTTAGTTTGACATAAACTTTTTGTTTAGTTTATTACTTTCATGTAACCTTGGAATGATACTTGTGATGATTACGATTTGGTTTTTCCTGGTTGATATGCGATTTAACTCCCTGAAATTAGCCGCCTCGTTGTCCCATATGGTTAGACGTACCATTTTGGATCTACAAAAAATTATTGTATTATATATTTATTGCTTAAAACAAATATTATTTAATAAAATGTTATTACCTGTGTAAACGCAATCCAATCCAATCTAAAGGGAACGTTATCCAGTTCACACAGTTCAAAACTAAATAGTTTGACAATATAAATAAGTAATTGTCCAAAGGGAATAGAGTTTGGTAGCTAACGAAAAGGAATAAAAATAAGATAAGACGTAGAAGATGTCTGCGAAGTATATTGTGAATGGTCTTGTAGAGATGGCATTTTCTATTACGAGCGGGCCTATTATTATAAAATAATTTTGTTAGTACATATTCATTATTGAGTTCGGAGAGTTTTGGTCGGCAAATTTACTGGTTACTTGCATCTTAGGGTATAGAAATTTGTTCGTGATTCCGGGGAATCTGCTCTGGGTGAGCATCTGATCGTGATTCTGGGGGAGAGAGAAAGGAATTTAGTATTTTTGGATTGTGTTGTGAATTGTGTTGCAAAATAATATTTTTTTAGGGGAGCGAGGTAGACCGTTGTATATTTTTTTGTAGACTATGTTTTTAACTCTTCCTATCTTTTGATCCTTTCCTTGTATAATTTTGAGGCCTGTCTGGGTAATAACTCGGTAAAAAGCAACATAGAGCTGTCCATGGGTGAAAACGGGTTGTGGCAAATACAATAAGACACATTTCAAACTCTAACCCTAACTTTTATTAATTGTCATTGCGTAACATAGCCTGATTGGAAATTGCCGCCTTTCAAGGGTTAATGGATGTTTAGTTACTGATTCCGATAGTATGATTCTTGGAAGGTCCACTTTATATCCAATATGAGAGCCTGTAACTATTTCACCTCTAATAACACACTCACCTAGGTAAGGAACAATCAGACGTGTTCCATTGCATAACCCTTTCTTTTGATTTAAATTCCTTAGAAGCATGAAAGGGCACCCATTTTCAATGTAAGCTTATTCCACTTTCAATGTAATTTTTAATATATCTAGGGTATTAATGTCATTTTACTTATTAAATTTAGTAAAATGAAAGATTTTAGTGTGATGTGGTTATTTAGGGTTATAATTAACGGGTGGGGATTTGAGATTTAGATTTAAAATTGTATAAAATAAAAAACAAATATTTAAAATTTTCAAAGTAGTTTCAATAACTAACGACATAATTTCTATATATATTATTCATTCTCATTATGTATACTATTGTAATTATCATAAAACTACAAAATAAAAGCTAACAAAAGTTTGTACGTAACATCATGCAATGTTAGTTACGTAATTATTTTTTTTAAGACAAAGCAGATGGAAAATTTTATGAATATCATATAATTTTCATTTTTTATATTTTAGTTCTTCGGTTTTCAGGTCAGATGTTCTACTACCCTTAACAAAAACAAAATATATTTTAATATTATTAGATTTATATGTTATATGTTATATTCAAATACTAAGAATCATATATGGAACAATAAACTTGCTATCTGTATAAAAAATGGGCTGGGTCTGCGAATGAAATAGAATCGACAAAGGGCTGGGTAAATAGGCTGGGCTGCGAAACGGGATCGAGACAGCTGCATGATGGGTCAAAAGGGCTGCAAAGCTGATTAATTTTTTAAAAATCCAAGTCCAATCTAGAATGACATGGCATTTTGGTTGGATGAGAATTTTTGTGCCTATGTGGCATAGCTTAAAAAGTCCCAATTTAGTTGCTATTATATAGTAGGATTAACTTTTTTTTTTCATTAACGCCTTATTGAAAGCAGAAGGAAAATAGTTTTATAGAAGCCCACCATAG
This sequence comes from Brassica rapa, assembly GCF_000309985.2. Classification (NCBI taxonomy): domain Eukaryota; kingdom Viridiplantae; phylum Streptophyta; class Magnoliopsida; order Brassicales; family Brassicaceae; genus Brassica; species Brassica rapa. The sequence goes on along the minus strand of NC_024801.2, from coordinate 17,947,878 downwards.
CCTCAGTTAAAATATTATAAAAGAGAAACCTATTAATTAGTAATCAGATCAAACCAAATTATCAATAGGTTTGATCTGATTCCTAATTAACTGATTGTTTATTCTAAAACTAGCGAACCGAATCAAACTGATAACCGAACATAAACCAAAAATTTCGGTTTAGGCAAGTCCTAGGCATTTCCGTACTGGTGACTTGTGAGAAACTAGAGTTTGGTAATAGTTTTGTTGCATCTTATATATAACTCAACAGAAAAAGAGAAGATTGTCCGGCTTAAGAAAAAACAAACATGCTTTTGAGTTTTTTCAAAGGGTTTCTAAGCAGTAGCTCCAATGGGAACATTCTTGAGTCTTGATGTTCCGTAAAGGGTTTCTTCGAAGCGAATGATCTCGTTCTTTGAGCCATAGGCAACTTGAGTTCTATCGTCGAGGTTGACGATGGTCTTGTCAAGCACAGACTTGTATCCATCACTACTGAATCCACCAGCATTCTCAACGAGAAGGCCAAGAGGAGCCACTTCGAACAACAGCCTCAGCTTTGCCTTAGCCGTAGGAGACGTCACGTTCGTGAAGATTCCTTTCTCCTTCACAATAATCTGCATGCCATTATTAATAAATTAGTATTTAATTCAAGTGTCGTTCAGAAGTAGAAGTGCCAGAGAGGAACGAACCTGGTTAACGTCAGGAACCATTCCTCCCGTGTATCGTAGTGTGTACTTCTCTTTCACGTAGTAATCAATCAGCTGATTTCACAGTGAAAGTAATGAAGAAAAAGAGCATTCAGAGATTAGTAGATTCAAGAAAAAGTTGAAGTCAGATTGATCAAGAAAGCAAGAACCTTGCTGTATTCGGAGTTGTCAAACGTGGCTCTCAAGTTTCCTGGTGAGAACATTTTCCCTTCATTGATCTCTGTTGTCTCCTTAACATGCTGCCATTTCCCTGTGAATACATTTTGAGCTTAGTCTAAAGCTACCAAAGAGAGAAGAAGAATCTTTTTAAACCTAGATTGTACTAATTAAAAACATAGAGATACCTTCATCAAGAAGCAAGAACTCATGAGTTCCAGGAAACCCTTTAACAGCCAAAACATAAGTGGTTCTTGGACCATAGATTCCCATGGCTGCAGCCACTTGATCTGCCCCAGTGACTCCGGTTAACTTGTCACCAGGCCAAACCCCAAATATGGTTCCCACAGTGAAGTTCGTATCCACAATGCTGGATCCATCCAATGGATCAAATGCTACACTAAAGCCACCTTCCACAGGACCTCCCATGTCTTGAAGCTCAGGTACTTCTTCAGAGCAAGCGTACTTACACACATGCGAGTATTGCAAAGCCTATAAAACCAATACACAAATCAAAACGTAATGAGCTGTTCATGGGCGTATACAAGTGAAACATAGGCCTTTTTGGACACCATTTTTTACGAGTAAATATATATGATCACAGTCTCCAAATTGTTTAAAATTGTTTTTTTACTTAAGTTATTACTAAATTGCTTAAGGCCCTCACGATCTTAGGCCGGCCTAGTGATCATCATGTTGGAAACCAAACTTGTGTAACAAGTTATTCAAAGAATGTAGTGAAAGAATACCTCAAAGAGAAGCTTGTCGGCGAGCATATCGACAGCGAGTTGTTCATCTCCAAAGGAATTAACACAAGCTGTTCCACCACAAGAAGCTGTCCTGACTTTGAAAGCTATTGTCCTCAATGCTTCTCCCATACACATTAGCAAAGTTCTCAAACCCTTGTCAGGTGTTGCTTGTGTCAAAAACTCTTCCTATATACACCCAAGAAGTAAAAAAAAAAGAAAAGCTCACTTAGAGATCAAATCTTGACCACATGATTTGAATTTAAAGATTTGATTCTTTTGTTGATACCAAGCTTTGACCAATTTCACACTTGGTCATGGTGAAAGCACCATTGTTCTTCGCCTTCGTGGCTTTCAGTTGCGATCTTGGTGTTAGTCGTAGTGAATCTCCGAAAATAGAGCTTGACTTCAGACGCTGCTGATAAGAAATTTTGCATATCCTTTTGTAATTAGGAATACATTCGTTCTACTTACTAGTCTAGCAGAGAACAAATTCTCCTCTGTACTCGCACGTTTGCATGTGTGTGTGTTTGATTGAACTCAAGCCATTTGTTGTAAAGGATACTAACCTTGAAGCTGGATGAAGCAGAGAAGGAAGAAGGAGGAGAAACAAGTGTAGAGGATCTTTGAGAAGAGACGCTTGGGAGGAGGATCCCACGTGAGTAGCTAATGACGCTGGTCTCCATTGCCAATACTTTTGAAGTCGAGGGTTGATCGAATAAGAAGAGAAAGAGCTCTCTAAAGGGAATGGTGGAGACAAAAAACAAACAAACCAAACCCAAGTGACTTTCGAGAAGATAAAACGATGTTACTCTGGGAGTGACACGTGGCAGTATGAGAAGATATGCTTACGGCTCTGGTGATGAGCAATTGGGCAAGAGAGTTTGAGGCAAAGAGATGTGTTGGCTTTGATTTGCCATCTTACATCAGTTGTGTGGTTAGTCTTTTCTATCGTATTGTGTTTATATATCTCCCAAATAGAAACAGGTCCTTCGCAAAAAAAAATAGAAACAGGTAAAAAGCTAGAACACATAAGTACACTTCAAACTAAATAAATGTTAATTTTTTTTATATCAGAGCCAGGTTTTCGATTCTGGGACCTGTGAGTTATGGGATCAACATGCTTCCACTGCGCCACTATATTTGTTGATTTGATTTATAGTTGTTCAATGCACAAATTTTAAGAATCTTAAAAATGATATTGCAAGAATATTAAAATATTGTAAGATAACATGAGGAATTTTTATTTCTAGTTTAGACGATTTATTTACATAACTCGTAAATTTGAGGAGTTGAGGTTGAGTTGGAATGATACAAAACTTAAAATTTGAGGATTTGAAGTTGGTTGGAGATGCTCTTAACAAAACAGTCACTCACAAGTGAGTCAATTGGTATCCTAAAATCCATTGGACCATTTTTACCCAGATAGTGTATGAAGGGACCAAGTGGAGTCAACGGATCCCACCAGAAATAAGTTTATCCACCATCATTAATCTCAAAGTAAACCAGAGATTGGACAACAAGGCGTAGCTTGACAAGCCTTTGAACCATCCAAGAAGTGTTGAGCGTAGTAAGCCGTAGCGACCAAAACGAGTATCAGTTAAGATATTTCATTATGACCTAAGCTACCCATAAGGATCCGGCTCTGAAATGTAGTAACCAAATAAGCTTATGACCAAAAACTGTATTCCAAGAGGATAAATTCTTCAGACCTAAACCTCCCTTTTCTCTAAGATAACAAACATCTTCCCATGCTAACTTATCACTTCTGGGATTATCCAGGCAGCCATGCCAAAGAAAAGAAGAAGCTAAGCTATTAATCATCTTCAAACCTTTCATGGAATACAAAAACCGGATGTGAATCCAATTATATTTTGGATAATTGAGGAAATTGAAGTCAGTCTTCCCGCCAAACTCAGGTGTCTATTCATCTAGCTATTGTAATTCTTTCTAACTTTGGAAATTAGTTGATCACAATTTTTTACTGATAAATCTTGTAGAGAAGAGAGGTAATCCCAAGTAATTGACGGGGAATGTTCCCCTGAATATAATCAGAGAGACCTAAATAGAACATCAATATTTTTTGAAGCAATGGAGGGTCAAAAGTGAATGAAGCTTTCCATTCTCTCACAAAAAAGGTGAGTCCTAACTCTCAAAAGCTCATGTTGAAGAACCGTCCTATCTTTTCCATAGAGGAAGTTTAGAACATCCAAATTTTACCATAGGGTAGAAAATCCCAAATTTCGTCAGAGTAACTGAAACCATAGACCTTGAGAATTTAATTTCTGACTTTGAGTGCTCTGTCCAACTAAAAGTAGAAGCTGCAGAGAATTGTGATTTCTCAGTTGGAGTGACTACCTCTAGAATAGGGCCGAAAGTAACAGACAGATGGGGGATGGTCATTTGACGAACAACACCGTTCTTCGCAACTCCAAAACAGTTGGAGTAGAACCCACTGGCTCTGATAATGAGCTAGTAAAACCAGGTAGAACCTCTATTGAAGAGGAGATATTCTCTTGAAGCATGCGAGATAGAATCCTTCATAACTACATCAGAGGCGAGAGAAGAAGCGACCTTGGACACATGTTACACATCCAACGCTGATGAAGAAGGATCCTAGAAATGAGGGTTAACGATAGGAGCTACGAATTTTGACTTTTCGTTTGAGAGGAAAATGCTGTTCGAATAAATGTCTCTAATGCAGTACTTTGTAACCTAGACCCATAAGTATGACTTCCAAAATCTACAAAAGATACATCCCCTGCGCTACTCTTGTTTTCTTGCTTAAATTGTTAATTTATATATAATGTTTAATATTTTGAACATATAATAGTGTTATAAGATTTAAGTCCATTATGTTTTAGAAAATTGATTTACATACTTTCTTATCTTTTCACTATATGTGTGAGTTATATATCTATGCAATATGTAAACCAACATGATACTGCTCAATATGATTTTATTGAGTGGTGTGGATGATTAAGATGTAAAGAAAATATTTCCCTCTAAAATCAATTCACTAGAGATTGTGTGGATAGAAGGAACCCTAAGAAAACAATGACGTTGGTTCAAATGCGTAAATGAGACATGGTGCTGATGATAAGAAGTTGGGAAACTGATATTATTGATCACTAAAGTTCTATTATTTAGCTTTTCTCCCTGAAGCAGATGATAGTCTAATGAAAGGTGATAAAGGAGAAGTGTGAGAGCTTCAGTCTTCAGAACTTGCAAAACAAAGGGAGCAATTCCTCAAAAAAAGGGTAGAACCTTAGTTACATATAGTCTTACATTTTGTTATGATTTGCATCTATGTATTTGCCGATCGTACCATACTTTAACCTTTCTACGTTTGCGTTTTTATCACTTCTAGACACAGGCATTTGGTATTAACCATATATAATTCAATAGTTTCTTGCATGTTCTTTTATCAGCATAAATATTCATAAGATTGGAAAGAAGAACAAATTATTAACGTAGAAACAATAAAGTATTAAACCTTTTTTTTTCTTTGCAGAAAGATCATATACATGCATTTGACATTGACCGAGATCTTACATCTAACTAATAGAAGGTTGACGCACGTCGGGGAAAATGAGTGGCTGAAATCCTTTGAAAAGGGATCACTGGAGAAAGCAAAGCTTTTGACCAGATGACTATCATTATCGATTAATTACTTTACATTAGAAAGTTAGCATTTTTCCAATAAAAGGAGGACAAATCATTGTATTGGAAGTCTCTTTAAATTTTCACAAAGCATCGAACAATTACAAGGAAACTTTCTACCAATGGTCATATATTTTCACTTAACATAATCGAGCGTAGCCTTCTAAATTACGCTAACATAATCATTAGTATTGTTTTTCCTTCTTTCTTCTCCCTTCCAAATTCTTTAGTTAGTATCTGTTCCAAGTTGTATTAAACTACCAATGCAAAAAAAAAAAATATACTTAGAGCATCTGCAAAAAAATATTTTATAATTTCAAACATAAAATTTTTCTCTACAAAGAGAAAATTTAAAATTTAAAATTTGAAATTTTTAGTTTTGAAATTTTATATTTGAAGTGTCAAAACTCAAAACTTCAAATTTTAAGTTTCATAATTTATTTGATTTTTAATCTTTACAATTACACATCACATTTATGATTATTAAATATTTTGTTGTTTATCGTTTTAATCCTTGAAATTTTATATCTTATAAATATTTTAATTTTTTTTGTAAATTTAAATTTTACACATAAATTAAATAAAAGATTTAAAATAAAGTTTAAAATATTTTAAAATTAGATTTAAAAAGGCACTAGTTGATCATGTATAGAAGCATTACATATATAGTTTTATGGATTAATGTGATAATTTTATTGTAGTTTAATATTTAATTATGAATATCTATGCAATTTTTATATTTCATGAAACATTTTATTAATTAATATTGTTGTAATATTTTACATATGTGACTAGTTATTTATAAAAGTTTATCAATTTAAATTAATTAAGATAAATATAAGGATAATAATATAAAATATAAATACTTTTGAAGTTAAGTTTGAAGTTTATCTTTTGGAAAAAACACTTTTAAACTTCAATATAAAATTTTGTAAACTTCAAAATAGAGTACTTTTGTAAAGATGCTCTTAACAACCGACTTTACAATCATGCTCTTTTTCTATGAAAATAGATGTTAAGATGCAATCGAAAATATTTCAGTGTTTTCTGTTGCTGAGAGTTAGCTTAAATGTCATATTATGTGACTATTTTCCAATTGTTTGACTTCGTAAGGAAGGCTTTTTTGACATCACTAAACTTTGTTTCGAGTTTGTTGTCATCTTTTGAGGAAAACCTATTTGAATTAGTTCTATCTTTCCTTGTACTTTATATTTTTTTCAAAGAAAATGAAAAGTACTTTTTTTGTATTGTATCCAGACAAGGTTGAATGAATGATATTAAGTGGTTTTACAAAGAAACAACGAAAGTTGTAAGAAAATATTAACCAGAGAAATCAATATACACAGTGACATATTATTTCAAAGGTAGATATTAGTAAGAAAAAGTTTTACAGATATTGACTTTCATACCACATATTTTAATAGATTGATCTGATAATCATTTCTTAGAAACTAAAGAACTTTTCTTTTTTGATAACGATGGGAATCCGGCGACCGAGATCAACCATTTTATTTCGTGAGACTGGAAGCCGACACATATTCTTACCATTTAAGGTAGTCTGAGTGGCCAATGGAAATCGAACTGTGAATTCGCCGTATCCCCTATATATTATTTGAGAAGCATTGCAACATTTTTTGTAGCCACATGTTATCACTAGAATGATTCTTAGAATCTTTAGAGAAATAGGTTGGTCCATCTAAATATATAATAAGCTTTTTATTAAATCACAATAAATACATTATTAATGTGCTTTATTATTTCCTTAAATAAGATTACGGAATTGCCTAATGTGGCTAAAGTATATATGACAATTAATGATTTTGAATAATGAAGATTTGATAAAAATAAGTGTGTATTATAATTATATTTGTTTAATTTCAAACTATTAAAATAAATTAAATAATCATAGTAACCATATAATAAAAATTAAAAAAATGATTTATATATTATATTTTGAATTTTTAAAAACGAGTATAAATTACTAAAACTGTTAAAAGTTTCACATTCAAATTTTGTGATCTATGATTTAAAACTTTTGTTATGACATGATACAAATAATTAAAAAATAATATAAGTTGAAAGTCTCATTTAATAAGTATCAAAAATAAAAGATATATAAATATATGTATCATTTTAAATTAAACTATATGCCATATAAAAATACATAAATATCTTAATTTTGAAATTTACTTTGAACATTTTTTTGATAAACAATTTGAAAAAATATTGATAACTTAATTTCTTAAAATATTATAAATTACTTAAACCATTAATCCCACAGTAAAAATTTTGTTATCACTAATTTAGACTTTTTGCTATAAAAGATACAAATGATAAAAATCAAATATGAGCAAAAAGCATTATCTAATAAATATTAATATTAAAATATACCATATATATGTTACTATCATTTAAATTTAATTATATATCATACCAAATAGAAAAAATATTTTTCGATTTATAAAATTTATTTATATGTTCGCACCAATTTAATTATATAAGTAGTAGATAAAGACTTTTTAATTATTCAATATATATTTATTATTTCATAATATGTTATAAATATATAATATATAAAATAATTTATATATATAATGTTCATCATGCGCAAGGCGCGGATCTTAACCTAGTTAGGATTATTTCTCAAGCGCCAATAGCCCAACCCCGTTGGTTAATACCACATGCTTTAATAGATTTATAAACTAAAGAACATTCTAAAATATATTTGATTTTTCTATCAAATTTTTAGTTATACATTTTCCTGTCATTAATTACTATGTCACATTATATTCACCCATTTTCATGGTTTATAATTAATGTAATACTCTGAACTAGTTTACCAAACTTAATTTCAACACAAAGTATGTAAATTCAAGATGGGTCAGATTCTCACTCTCACTAGTGAGAACTAAATACGGGATCGGAGCACTTCTTGATCTAGGATTTCGAAATAGTAAGTGTAACAGAATTAAAATTTAACTTATATATACTATATACTTTCCAATAATTTGTTCTTAGGTAAAATTAACAAGAACACTCTAAAGATGTATATTCAGCGTATGTATGACGTTTCTATCAGTAAGACTTTTGGAAAAGAATACCTCATATTCTTGTTTTCTTGACATGTATCCTAAATCCTCGAAACTTTGTAGAAACCCTTTGACCAAGGTGGAAGCTACCAAAGGATGAATCCGAAGAGATCGCATGATCCGGAAAACGAAGCAAATCTTTTTTTTTTCTATCTTTCCATTGAGAAAAGTTTAAAATAATTATTCGGGAATAACTCAGCTTGATTAGGATCAATGCGATCCCTTTGGATCCTTTCTCTAGTTGCTGTGAAGAACTCTTTTTCTCTCTCTAAGTGGGAGCAATGTTGTTTTTCTCCAAGGCCATTGATATAAATGATGGACATGTTCCTCTTGTTTAAATAAATAGATCAAATACGTTTTTAATCTCTTTTTAATTCCACCTTCTCATCTTTAACTTTTTTTTTTATTATTACTATTTCTACTTTGAGGGTTCCTTTATAGGGAAATTTGCTAAAAATACACTAACTAAAAAATCCTATCTCTCCTACTTTTTCTTCCTATCTTTTTCTACTATCTCTCTAAAAAACTAATTTCACTTCTTTTTTTTGGTTATTTGGCAAATAAGCCTTCTTTTATATTGGTAGTTCATAAAAAAAAATCTTTTATATTTGACTTGAGGGCATCTCCAACAAGCTTCCTCGTTTTGAATGGGACCACCCTGAAAATAAAAGGATGAAGGGATGATTTTCCAATGGTGATCCTCAAATATTTTTTCTTAAAATTTTATATTTTACAGCAGTTCTATTAATAATTAATTATAATAATTAAACTTTAATTTATAGAAAAGCACATATTTATATATGGTATTGACATAATTAATAAAAAGAATTAGTAATAACACTAAATTACTTATAATAAAAAATAAAAGACATAAAATTGCATATAACAATTAAACACATACAATTCACATTACAAAATTTACCAAATATAAAACTAATCAATACGATTATTTCCGTAATGCTTTTATATATGCTCAATCAATGCATTTTAAGTAATAAGTGAGCTTCTTTATTTTTTATTTGCAGATTACATGCTAAAAACTGTTGAAAACGTATATCTTTGTTTATGGCAATTTTAACTTTTATTCGGGGTGCCGGTCTTGTATCTCGAATCTGGTAAAAATATAAGACAGTTCAGTTACGCATGCAAAATCAAGAAAAAAAAAATTAACTCTAAAAGAAATGGAAGAAGAAAATAAAAATTTGCTGACAAATTTAAACTTCATCAATAATATTAACACTTGCCACTTTATCTGAGCTGAACAAGCAAGAATCATATAAAAAGAACTCAGAAACAAGAATCTGAAGAGACTGCTCCAAATTTATATCGATAACTTTTTGATGATCTTGGAGGTTCGAGACCAAATTTACCTGAATATTAGTGTTGTAATATATTTTTTAATGCTTAATATTTCAGCTTATGTAACTTTTATTTTGATATAAAATATTATGATTGTATTATGATTTTTAATTTTTGTTAAATTTCCGCAATGTATTATTATTGTTGTGTGAAATAATACGTTTGTATTAATATTATTATATTTTGGTATACAATATTAATGAATATATTATTATTATTTGAAATTAACTTTATAAGACCATAATTATAACATTTAAGTGATAATATAATTATAGTACTAAAATGCAGCACAAAAAATAACAAGCACACGATCATTGGACATGTGTCATCAATAGATAGAGTAAAATGGAAAGTAAATTGTGTTCAAAGGAGAAAAACAGTCCACTGTCAAATTTAAGGGTATACTATTTTACCTTCTTAAAATTTGAGGAGATGACGGATTGTTAAAGGGTAAAACCCCTAAAAAATGAATGGAGAAGAGGCCGTTGGAAATACCACGAAAAAGTAAAAAAGACGTCTAAAGTTTAGCCGAATTCTTGTGGCATTACTTAAGCCCCGTAACCCACATGATATACTATTTTATACTGTTACTATTGTTATCTTCCACTGTTTTATGTAGAGGTGGCCACAATTACCCACCCCATACGTAATGTTGTCCGTAAAATTAAGTATTCATCTCGACCAAGTCGGATAGCAGATCATTTCTTTCAGTTACTTGTAGATACAAAAAAAAGATCAAGTACTAAAATAAAATTAACAATTTGATGTTGTAAGTTTATTACCAGTTCTTACTCTTGAAGAAATTTTTTTTATCTAAATGATGATAGAATAAATTGTGTATATGAGAAATCTTATTGTATATACATGATGAGGATTAAAACGTTTCTCATTACGTCTTTAATGTTATCACGCATCAACTTAAAACATATAAGAAATAAAGAAATATTTTTCATAAAATAATTAAGAGACTTGTTTAGTTTAAAATTTCAACAAATTAGGCTTTTTTCATATTCTTGTGCAAAATTTAATTAGCTAAAATAGATACTATCAAATAACTTATAAATAATTATCAAATAAATAGTTTAGAAATAATAAATAGTAAGATGGGGCAATTACTTGTAAATACTTCATTTTTAGTAAATAATTGAAATTGCAAGTACTTGTTTTTCACAAACCAAATACAAATATAAATTTCTATTATTTTTACAAAACAAACCAAGTACCAGATATACCCAAAATGGCAAGTACTCAGATTATACTCACTCATTGTTTTATAAATATACATCATTTAATGGGCTTAAATTTGTGATTTCTTTATCATTTTAGAAAGTCTAATACCATATATATTAATAGAAAAATATTTTAAAAGGTATAACCTCAAATTTGTATTAATTAATTTTTTTTTGCTTAGATATCACTTGATTAGGATGACAATTTGGCTTACGTGGCATCATAAGAATCAATTGAAAAATTAGTAAGTCTAAAATCCAATTATCAGAAAAACTTATATTAACCCAAACATAAATGTATATGATATGGTAGATTTAATACTCAGCGATCTCATTAAGTTAATACTTGGTGATCTCATTAAATGAGACATTCTTTAAACGACTCAAAGTTGATTTATATTGTGATCCAATATAATAATTTTTTTATAAAGTGTAAGATATACTCTTAGTCCGTATTATTAGACATCATCTAAAATCGAAGTTTGCTATATATTATGGCCTAAGTATTGGATGCTTTTGCTATAAATCAGAAAGTAATGATTTTTTTTGTGTTGATTTTTTTTTTTAATTTTAAAGAGACGCATCTATTCAAAATTGTTTTGTTAATACAATAAAAAAGAATATTGTTCGTTTCTAAGCCTTGCTCATCTATAGAAATTTATATAAAGAGTAATACAAAAATTAAGTTGTTTTGTCATTACCAAACGAACTTATATATCAAATATTTTTCGTTGCAACACAATTCTTTAGAACTTAAATAATAAAATTTATAGTGAAGATTAAAAAAAAGCTTTGGCACCTATCTATATGTTTTTCGTAGTCTACGAAAACATTAATAATGATCTTTCTTATTAGTTAATGATATATATCATGTTTACCTAACTTTCATTCTATACAAAGTATCAGTTTCAAACAAGTAATATTATCATTTTTCTATATTTAGGCCTTAAGTATAATAATAGTCGGACTGTAAAATTTTATGTTGTCAATGTCTCATAACCAAACTATACTTCAAATTATAAGTCTAACCCAATTTGTAATTTTTTTTTAATATTTTAATTTTCCATTTTATGTCAAAAAGAAAGTAAAAATCTGATATTCTGAAAATTAGTGTAATTTCAAAATCAAAAATATATAAATTTATTTAGTAGTAAGTTAGTAAAAGAAAATATCCAAATGTATCGGTCCAACATATAAATGATTATATAAACAATCAAAAATTGTATACATATAAAAGCAATTCGATCATATATATATCTGAAATTTGTCAATACAGTATATTTAATATTTTAATAGTATAACTCAATCTTCGTAAAACGCAAATCTTATCCTAGTTAACTAATATACCACCAATACAAGCTTATAAAATTTAACAGAAATCAAGAAGGTAAACGATGTTAGCATTAGGAGCGTGATTGTTTAAATGTGCTAGAAAATGGTAATTTAAGACATACAACCTTCATATCTTTTCCTTCTGACGGAAACATTTCATTTTCTTATGCATACTAAGTAATTGTTGCAAACAAAATTTAGAGAAATTATCTAAGATAACACTAAAACTTTTCATCATAAATATAACATACAAATGTCAAAAATGACCAAAATGTTTTATTAAATAAGTAAATAGATACTTATATTTATAATATTAATTAATTTAGTCTTAATGATTAGATTTGCGGGGAGAGATTTTTGGAAAGGAGATTTAGGATTAAAAAAATAATATTTAAAATTTAAAATAAAATACTAAAAAAACAAAAAAAAAACTTAAAATTGAAAAACATATTATTCAATAATAATAATTTATATTATTTATTTAAATAATTATTTATATACCAATAAAGTAAATATAGAAGAATATTTTACCTCTTTAATAAAATTCGCTTTACGCAGGGCCCACCGACAATTCCATCTTCTATCACCGCTGCTACTCTTCCTTCCACCTAAGTCACCTCTCCTCTCTTTTGACCACACCGCAACCTGCGAATTCTGTTGGTCCTTCCACATAAATCTAATTTCCTCTCCGGATCTCACCTGCTGCTCCGTCATCCGCTCCTCGGAAGGGCCCAGATGACCACGCCAAGACACGTTTCTGCACACCAGAATGGTTTCTCCTTAATGAACTTTAGAACTGTTAGACTTGTGTCTTTTATTGAAAAGCCTCATTGCCGAATTGGTCCAGTGCAGCTGGAGATTAAATCTCAACTGACGCTGGCAAATTCACTGATTTCTTCAGACCTTCACCATCTCTGCCTCACCGGCTCCTCATGGAGGATTACACAAACTCACTCATTGTACACCGAAGTCTCCGACTTCAGCTCAGACCGTCTATGACTTATCACTAACTTGACAGGTTTCGTGGATCCGTGTTTCAGACTCGGTTTCCTCAAAGTTCGCATTCTCCAGCGCGGTAATGTCGGTGTCATATGCTTTGATTTGACCAAAGTCCCCGCTTTATCATGTTATCAAGTTAACCTCTACTATATTGGCTGTTCTGAAGTCTCTAATGGTACTTTTGAGATTCACTTAGTCTCACCATCTTCCTGACCGATAATTACTCGTCAATGTGTTTGAGATTCATCTAGTTTTTTTTGTGAGCTTTGTCGATTTTAGAGTTGATCATGCTTATTTTAGTGTCAAATCAAGTCGGCTAGGAATTCGTAATCTCGATGTTGCCTACAATTTTTGAGCTTTTCACAAGAAATTCTTGCCGGTCAACATTTAACTTTTACGGTGCATCAACGTTTTTTTTCCGACTATCATCAATCAATTGTTATTTCGAACAATAGTTTATGGGTTTCAACTGAAGTATTTCTTCGGGTTCTTGCACTCCTTAAGCACATCTATCTACCTTCTCGTTGTTGTAGTATTTGTTAATTAGCTTGCCGTTGAATTTACTTCCGGTTCTACTCTTATAAGTTTTTTGGACCGTTAGATTAATATAACCGTTTCATTGACTAAAAATGTCTTTGACAAAATTACCCAAAAATTTATACATAACAAGTTTTTAAAGGGTTTGTAAGACATAACATGTTTGAATCTCCAAATTTGCATTCAAATCTACAAGAAATTGTGTTTTCGAAAATTTGACATGAAAATAATACTTACGCCATTGAAATAATATTCAATTTCTACTTATTTTCACATTTAACCAACTAATTAATAAAAAAATTAAAATAATTAACGTACTTTTCAATATTCTAGTGTTAAATTGTATACTTCAGTAATTTTTATTTATGATTATTCTGGGGAAAGTAGAGTTACTTGGGTCAAAATTGTTAATGGCCTTTCTCAAACAAACCCAGACAAACAACTTCCCCACAAGTTGGGTGGCACTATTAATTATCTGTTTGTCGTTTATATTATCTTTCTATTGTTTTTAAACTTATTTTATTGGAAAGTTTTTTTTTCTTTGGTGTGGTCCATCCCATGTTCCCCTTTGCTTTTGGCACCAAACATTTTCTGAAGGCTCTTCGAATATTTTAAAGTTATTTAAATTATAATAGAACCAATATTTGATTATATTTTTATTTATCCTCAGAAGATTATGAGGAGTAGATCCAAGAATAAAACATTTTCGTCTAAACTGCCTTATAGATTGACACATAGGTAATCATAGGATCAGAATCAAGTCAAAGGTTTGGTCATATGATTGACACCTAATAAAGAAATATTAAACTAATGGATCCAATGCTTCTCCATCGTCTTGCACACATATAGATACATATATATATATATATATATGTATAATGTTTGATCAAAAAAAAAGTATAATGGTATCATTATTCGTTATACTATCAAAGATGCCTATTTAACATCTCAATAATTAAGATGGATCATAGGGATCACATGTTATCCATATCTTTCATTCAAAATATCACATGCAAAAGCAACACATACAGATTTGTGAATCAGAGAACCAAAAGGCTAAGGATCTCTACTATTGGCAGATGTAATAAGTCCACGATGTTATGTGTTTCTAAATGAATCAATCCAGAGAGTGGTTTACAGTAACTATCATAGATAATAATTTCATAAATGTTTTAAAATATTTCAGAATTCCAAAATGTGAGCATTCTTTAAACATGTCATCACTGCTTGGCTTGGCCAGGAGAAGAAAAAAGGAGAGAAAAAGAGGATGAGCATGTGGCCTACTGTGTTTCCATCTAGTAGATTATCTTTTATTTTTAAAAAATAAATTTATATATAATATGATATATATAGAGGTAGGAAAACAAAGAATCTACAATAAATCAGTGCACATGGAGAGTCTATTCTACATAAGGCAGGTATTCAATTTCATACCAGACAAGGAAAATCTTTGGCTATTCCATCTGTTCGAACATGACTCGAGTTACAGCATATGTATGTGCGTTTAACTTTGTATATATAGTAAGAATATAAAGATTAAAGTGCTTGGAAATATTATCTTACTATTTACTAGCGAAACGTGAAAGGTGGAATAAAATAAGAATTTTAAATTTTTTAACTAAGATTGTGACAGTCTTTTCAATCACATGATTTGTGTTTGTGCTTTTGTAACTAAGTAGAGATTCTACTTTGGCTGGTAAAAATGCATTTATTTTGATCATATCCACTTTGCATAAACTATTAATGGATCTTTAAGGCATATATAGACTAAATGGCCTAAAAGATTGTTAACAGATAATTAAATTAGTACTTCCTTCTGTCATCGTGACTAGACCTAATCATCATCACGCCAACCCATATGGGTTAGGAAAACAAAAACTTGTCAAGCAGTTGATCATAGCGCGTACCTGAAATCAATCATGAGAGTTCCATAAATTGTTAGGTTTTATAGACTGCATAATATGCATATAAATACATTGATCTATATATTGAATCCTGTTTACTGTAATACTTGAATAATTTTTTCCTCAGTAATACTTGAATAATTAGGAAAACAGTATCTAATATGATATTGACTGGTCTTAAACAAAATAGGCTATATACTTCAAAGGTTTTAAACTTACATAACTAATCTGTTATACGCATAAATATTTGGCACTAAGCCATTGGCTACCTTGCTTATGATATAAGCCGGCAGGTTGTAAAACTAGTTTTGTTAGAGAATTATGGAAATATATATATATATATTTTTTTTTTTTTTTGCTTAAAGAATTATGGAAATTTGAGATGAGGGTTCCTTTCTAGACTCTTTCTTCTCGTATTGAACATCATAAAACGTATGTTTCAATTTGTTAGTTTCTTTTTTTCCTTTTCCAAAAATTTAATATTAAAGATGTTTTGATCAGATAAATTGTATGATACATGATCTTATTGGAGTTAACTATCAATGTATGTACGACATTATGAGTGGAAATGATATTTATGGGAATACACATAGCCAATATGTACAAAGGTTTCAAAACGAATTTGGTTGTCGGGAAAGAGTGAACACGCAGTTATAATAGAAGTGTATGATCCTAGAACCACCGCTCTCCTTTCATTTGAAAAATTAAAAATACATCCATTTAATATGTATCATGTTTATATGAAATCATATCATCTAAAGTGTATGTATTTGAAGACGCACGTATGGATGTAGAACAAATGGTAGGGTAAAATGGGGATGCGTGGTTTGTAATTGTCGATGGATGAAACCATGAAAGTGAGATATACATATAAGACATCAAAACAAAAGCGGGTCACTTAGAAAAGATCCCAACGTAGTAAACATAATATTACATGTCTCTTCTTTGTTGGACACCAACCCCAATTCTGCATACCTCTTTGTCGTTCTTTCCATTTTACAACTCATTATTTTTATATATTTCAACTTCAGTATATCGATGTGTGTAAGCTTTAATCTCCTTGTTGGGTGAAATTTTTTGTTTACTTCGAATTTCATTAATTCATGGGTAATTCATTATACACCTAAGATTTATGCTTGGAGAGCTTTAACTCGAATTTGCTGTTAGTTTATGGAGTGTAATTGTAAATTTTGAAATAGCAGAAAAATGTAAGTTCGGTCGATCCACAGGTTCAACCAATCAGCTGATTTACTATGTTACAATGCCCGAAGTCTTGGTATGTTAACAAGAGGTGCATTTGCTTTGGGCTCAATAATTTTATGCAACTCTTTGATTACAATTTAAAGCATTTTTCAAAATTTAAAGGATTTTTAAAAAAATTTGGAGCCATTTTAATAAAATTATTTTAGTTGTTCTTATAAAATTAAAACTTGCATAGATCCATAAAAATTACGAGACAGATAACATAAATTAACAGGTCAATTAGGTGGCTGAATAACTAGAAATCAAATTATTCATTTTCGTTATGAGGTTTAATTGAAGGATATATAGTTTAAACAAACAGATAAATAAATTTTGTTTTCTTCCTTGACAGAGAACCTCCAGCTCCATACATAATTAATTGTAATCTTCTATATGGATCCAAATAAAAATAAAATAAAATATGAGCAATGAGCAGATCCATGTTGAAGAGTTTTGAGTAGAGAAACGAAACAAGGACAATTTGAATAAGAAGGCACCAACTCATATGGACCTACTTGCTTTGCATCAATGCTTTCACCTTTCAATTCTCAACTCGTGTCTTTTTTTACAAGGTATCGCGTCACTACTCGCCACACTTCAATTATGGTTATTTTTTAGTAGTTCGGGTAAGACAAATTAGGGTTATATAAATTGAATTTTAATTGGGTAAATATACAAAATCTATAGCATGCATTAAGGAACTAACAAAGACTAATCTGTTTTTGGTATAATATAAAGATTATATAATACGTGCATGGTAAGATGAATATAAATGACCATTCGATAAAATGCACTCCATATGCTCATAAAAGATAAATGTTGTAAAATAATTTTATTTTAAAATATACATCTTTTAAGTTTTCTATGCAATTTTATTAGTTAATAACAAGAAATTAATAACTTAAAAAAAAATAGCACTGGTTTAGAATTATAAAAAATTGGTAAATACAAAAATAATACATTTATTATGTTATATATGTGTAAAAGCACACAAAAATACATCTTTTAGGAACATATAAAGTATATCACATGTGCATATATATGCAGCTACATATGTGTACATAAATGTGTGTTTGTTAGAAAAGAAATGAGGTAAAAAACTTTGGTCAGAAACGGAATGACGATATTAAATGTATCATTCAAAAACTAGCTAAGAATTCTAGTTCTACGGGGACCATTCATTGGGTTTTTTTTTTAATATGATCTAAAATTTAAAGTCAGATACAAAAATAACCCATAATTCTTTGAATTTTTTTTTCTATTCACCGTAAAAATTCAAGTTATTCACGAAACTGCCATCACATTTTTTTTTCTTTATTTTTTTTGAATAATTCTTTTACCTTATCATTCTCATCTTCATCAACTATTTACAATATTGTTATTGTTATTGTTATCAATACACTAGCCACCATGAACAACCAATTGGAAGTTCTTAACGCACCAAAGTTTCGATTTTTACTCTTCATATCTCATTACTTATGCACACAAATTACATTTCTTTCACTATCTCTTCAAATTCATCCAAAAGAATCCAAAATTTTGATTCCAAGATTTGTAAGGTTCATAGAGACATTCAAGCTAATGATTCGTGGTCATTAACGACTTGGTAGCTTTTGTAGTGAAGTTATGGGTTCTTGGAGAAGTTAAAGCAAGTAATCTCACAAAATCAGGTATAAAATCATTTTTTTCTCAGATCTGTTCGCGAAGACTTTCATAAGACTTCGAGAAGACTTTTATAAGACTTCGCTAAATGTGTTCTCCATCAAGAAAACTTTCCTAGAAGTCTTCTAACTTAAGAAAAAAAACCAAAAATCCCAGTGAAGACTTCTCGAGAAGTCTTCTCGGATAACTAAGTTAGTTTTGCAATAGACCAAAGTTTGTCATAAATTTGACTTTTTATAGAAGGCTTCTCGGGAAAAACTTCTATAAAAATCTTATGAAAGTTTTCCCGAAATCTTTTCACTGTCGCAAGAACTATGCATGTATACTTTTGCAATTGAAAAATAATAGTGAAACATATAATATTAATGAGAAGACTTCTCAAATTTTATTCCGGGTTTTGATCAAACCTTTGGTTACAAGAAAGGACGTCTATAGAAGTTTTCCGCCGGAAGACTTCTAGAAAAGCTTCTCTGGAAAAGTCAAATATAGTCAATTGCAAAAGTATCTCATGTAGACTTCTTTCGACATTGAGAAGACTTTCACAAGAATTCTATAGAAGTCTTCCCCGAAAAGACTTCCCGAGAATTCTTTTGTAAAAAGTAAAGTTCTAAGAAGTTCGGTCAATTGTAAAACTAACATGTTTATACGAGAAGACTTCTCGACAAGTATTTTCTGGCATTTTTGAGATTTTTTCAAATACAAAATTAAGCTAATATTTACAAAGAAAAACTTCTCAAGATGTCGTCTGTAGAGTAGACTTCTTAAGAAGTCTTCCTTTGTAAATTTGCATGCAATTGCAAAAATGACCTAAATAGAAAACTTCTTATGAAGTCTTCTACGTCAATGCTTAATAAACTTTTATTTTCTCTAAAATTAAAATGACTTTTTAGTATTTTCTTACTAATTCATGTGCAATAGTCAGTATTAGGACTCCTGAATGAAATTCATTACTTATTTGGTGATAATTATGAGATTTTAAATATTTATGTTTACTAATGTTTCTAGCTAATCCGAGAAGACTTCTTAACTTTCAAAACTGCTTAATCTTCTCTAGAATTCTTCTATGTTAGATTTTCAAGAGTGTTAAGTAACTTCAAGGTATGTTTTTAACTTTCAAAACTGTTAAGTAACTTCAAGAATATCAACTCATGTGGTTTAATGTTCTTTTTAGATGACAAGGTATATTTTTTAACTTACATGAGATTTAAAATTTCAATTTTCACTTAAAATTCAAGTTTGTTATTTTGTGAATTTGACTAAGTTTTCTTGTGAAGTCTTCTCTCTTAGTTTTAGTAAATTTGACTAAGTTTTTCTGTTGTTCTGTTTTGTTATGAGTGAGTAGAATGGTTAAAAATAATTCTTGGTATGTTGTATCAATAACTTCAATAATTTCAAGTACTTTTGGAAAAACATGAACATATATACCAAATTCTTTTGATTAACCTCTCTTCAAGTTTACAAAAAAAGTTACAACTAAAATAGTACACATACAAATCATAAAACATACCATAAACAAAACTATTACACATAGAGCTAGATATCTTTCTTCAACATAGATAAGCTTGAACTCTACTTGACATCATTCATTTGTACCACTTTGGGAAGAAGACTTCGAAAGACTTCCCGAAAACTTCTTGGGAAGTCTTTTAGCATAAAATACATTAGAAGACTTTTCAAGAATTTTTCTAAAAGTCTTCCGAGAATCTTCCAAGAGTCTTCTGTGAAGTTTTCCAAAGTCTGACTCAGATCTGAAAAAAATCTGCATATTCAAAAGCATTCAAATGACTTCAAAACAGAGAAAACTTCAAAAATAAATTCTTTACGCTTAAATAATAAACAAAAAAATCAAACTAGGTTGAATCTATAACTTTTTAGAATCAAATATATAAAACACACAAAATACATATCCAAAATTTGTACCACTTTGGGCAGAAGACTTCTTAAAGACTTTGTGAGAAATCTTTTAGCATAAAATGCATTAGAAGACTTGCCTAAAGTCTTCCGAGCGTTTTTTGAGAAGTCTTTCAAAGTCTGTCTCAGATCTGAAAAATTTGCAAATTCAAAAACATTCAAATGGCTTCAAAACAGAGAAAAACTTCAAAAAATATAATTTTATGCTTAAATAATAAACAAAACAATCACATTAGGTTAAATCTATAGTATTTTAAAATTTAATATATAAAACACACAATAATACATATTCAAAATTTATAGATCTACCTTTAAAAGAGTGAAAGATGAGAACCAGGTAATGAAAACTTTGCAAAAAAAGGAGAAATGTATTTAAGGTTTAGTGGTTTGATGTTAAAGAGATTAGAGAGAGGTTAGAGAGTTTTAGAGTGAGAAACATTTTTTTTGTTGCAGCCATTTGAAAAAAAACATTACTTTTTGTTTGGTCATAAGGAGATTGTTGTAATTTCACCAACTTTTTGATTTAATTTTGTATTTGATTAAATTTAGAAGTACACTTTTGTATTCAAAATCAAGTTTAAAGTTTTTTTTGGTAATTTTCCCTTATTCATTTACTTTCTAACAAAGATATCGTCTTTATTTAACTTCTGCACATATGCTTTCAAAAATTAATATATATGATCGACTAAGATTAAAAATAAAACTATATGGTATAAGGTTTTTTTTATAAAAGGCTTTAGTCAAGGAAATCTGATTAACATTACAAAAGATTGCTAAAGGAAATTAAAAGAAAGAACCAAGAAGTGAAAGAAAAGTGGAGGAGGATTGAAAGAGCAAAGTACCCTTAACCAAGGATACATTAATTAAGTGCCAAGCAAAAGAGAAAGAAGCTTCTCACCCGCTGCATTAATTTCCCAATTTCATCATGGCTTCTCACCATTCAGAGAGTCCTATGAAAGATAGCTGTAGATGAACGAATCACTATATGACATATATGTTACATGGATATGTCAAGGTTCAAATTCTTATTGTCGAGATTTAATGGATATATGTTCTTTTATATTGCATATATAGGCACGGTTTTACTTACATGATCTGTCTCTTTGGTTGTGAAGTTTAGCGTGATATAACGAGTTTACATTTACTCTTCTTCTTCAAAATGATTTAAACCTAAATGCAAACGTTAAGAGTCAAGAAGGTATTAATATATGAAAATATTACGCCACAGGTCACTTTCCCACTTATTGATATCATCTTATGTCACTTGCTTATACCAGAACACTTTCTCATAACCATTTGTTGAGACCCACTTCTTCAATCTCCCAACTCTCTTCCATTGTAGTCTTTGAATGGTTCTCTAAGCTCTCATCAAGCCTCAATAAGGCTACGCGTGTCCTTCCTCTGTGAGCAATCTGAATCCCATCAACTCTCTTATAACCCTGGATCATTGTTTCAGAGGTTGTTTCCCATAAGACATCTTCTTCTTCAGGACCAGTCTTGATCCGTACGAGATAACTGTCCTCTAGTTGGACCAAAAGTCCTGTTCTTTGACTAAAACAACCCCACACGGTATGCTTCAGCGTCTCCATACCGCTCTTGCTTCTTGTTGTAAGCCCTGAAGGCTGCGTTTCAAGCATAAGCACAAAGCATTCTTCATCATTAACCGCCTTCTCCCCCCCCCCCCCCCCCCCATGCAAACCGATTCAGCAAACAGATTTGCTGTTGTTTTTGGGTCAAGTCCTTGAAGGAACCTTCTGAGAGGTCCAGAAGGTTCATCAGAAGCATGTCAATGTGGGACCCAAGGACTTTGCTTGCAAGCCAAGTTACCATCACAACCAACACTGACTTTACAACCGGACACAACAAGCTCTAAACTCCATTGGCATGAACCTTTATTCCACAACACGAAACCACCCATCTCTCCACCGTTTCCGTTGTTGATATTTCTGATCCTCACCATCTTCTTCTTCCTCTTTCCATTTAGGGCTTTCGCTGCACAAAACTCTGTTACTCCCATTTTAACCTTTTCTATAGCGTACATGCTCTCTACTCCAGCCAATGCCGTCTCTCCTTCAGCTGCTGCGGTGTATTGCTTCACTACGTACTTCGCCACGGCTGCTTCCTATTATAACCCAAAAACAGAGAGAAAGAAAACTTTTTAGTCAAGTAAATACTACAGTAATTTATAAATTTACATATATGAAAATAAATTTACATATTTACTATATTCAAAAACAAAAAGGAAACTAAAAATGGAGGTTTAAATAATTTGTCTTCTCAAAATGGTTTAAGTGAGTATTTATTTATTTGCGATATATTGGAATTTGCTTTTAACATATATAAAATAATTTACTTAATATTCAGAAACACAAAAGCAACAATAAAGGTCTAAATAATTTTTTTTTCTCAAAACAAAAGTTTAAATGAGTATATTTATTTACTTACAATTACAATTGATTGGTGTTTGGTGAGTTTGGAAATGGGATGATCAAGAGGCCGAACGTGGCTGACGGTGTAGTATCAGACCGACTATCAACAATTCCCTTTAGTTTTGATTTGCTTGCCGTTACGGCTACATTAAGAAATCAAAACAACTCTAATAATTAAATAAGAAATATATAAATGCGACTGTGTAGTAGTAGTTGCATTCTTCATACATTCAAGAGTTCAATCTATATATGATCCTGACAATATTATTCAACGTTTTTCTACAGGAGCACGTATCTTATACTATATATTGCATGATTAATTAGTGGATAATAATAACATGCACGCTGTTGGATATCTTTTTGCAGATATGGAATTTGTCTGCACAACTCATTGCTAGAATAAACATCACTTCTGCATGCCGGAATATCAAAATGGTACTTCCTCTGTTTTATTCATAATGTTTTCAAAGAAAACATGACGTTTAAGAAAAATTATTTTTCTCTTAAAAGTAATTTTAAAAATATAAATTATTGATAATGTAACCAGTTATAAATGAAGATGTATAATCATAGGTTAAATTTTCTTAGTAAAGTTAAAGTTGACATAAAAATATTTACACATCATTTATTATGTAACAACAAAAATCTTTCAAAATATTTTTTACTATGAAACGGAGGGAATACTTCTTTTAAGAAGCTAGAGTATATATATTGACCGTGTGTAATGTTTATGTGCTAGAACGAGCTACAGTTCTCGAAATATACTAGCAAATCACACTTTTCCACAGATAGTAAAGCACCAAATAAAAATTAGGCTACTTTGCTTAAGCTATTAATAACATTTACAAAAAAAAAAGAAATTGAACTAACATTTACAAAATTGATGTTATTAGTTCGAACTCTGAGAACCTTTTCCTCTTAACTTCATAGCTATGATTTCTCGTTTACTCCTAATGTTATATGGGGTTCAGTTTTGGTTATATGCTTTGCAAATATTTTAATTTCTTATTCAATTTGTTTCAATGATAAAAAAAATTAGAAATATGGAAATGTTTCCTTATGGTTTGTAATTTGACTAGATATTGAACTTTTCAGAATGAAAATATACATTAAAAATAAAATAAATAGAGATAAAAGAAAGAAGAAAAGGCAAAATAAAAATCAAAGGTTCCGACCATTGCGTAGTTGATTGCGGATGGTTAATGGAGCCGAACTGACGTATTCCCATAAAATGTTATCGCCCATAACAAGGTTTGCCTTCTTCCGAACGTGGGTTTTGTCTTTCTCTCACGTGTTTGTTCGGCGCCGAGTTGGTTTTCGTATAACTATAAATCATCATATTTTCTATAATTATCCAATCTATAAGAAATATATTGAGAAACCAAAATTAAAAAAAAAAATCTCTAAATTTTCAAATTACCACTGGCAAATAGATAGCTCCACAATCGCCATATATTATATATAAAGCTTCCAGATACGATGGAGTTAAATCTCCAATTTTCTACTCACTAATCCTCTCACACCATAATCTTTTGTCAAATATACCGTTTGTAGGTTTCGGTTATGTTTGCTAATTTGTAGAAACTATAAAGTTAATTTTAGCTCAGTTTAATTATTTTTCAAATGGACATTAATGCTGATTATATTATTTTCAAAAAATTAAAACCCAACAACTCAGTCTAATTTTATTTGTTTGTTGATATATATATAACAAACGAACCAATATTACAATTTTAAGAGTAAATAAAACATGCAAAAGTTTGGTTTAGAAATTTTATAAAACATTGCTCGTTTGTAAAAGCTTTTAACTTGCAAAAGCATATGAGTCAAAAGACATGACTCACAAGTTTTTCTAAGTACTTGGAAGAAGACCCATCTTTACTTAAGCAAACATTAGCTCTATCTTTCCACTTCAAGCAGCTCTCTCTTATTTCCTCTCCCATTTCCTTTCTTAATAACTTCTCAATTTCCTTCCTATCCAACTTACTTCTCTCTAATATCATCCCAACCTGCCACACATCAACAATGTACCTCGCGTTCACACGCTGGTCTGTAAAAAATGGCGTACATATCATTGGAACACCTTCACATATGCTCTCTAGCGTTGAGTTCCATCCACAATGTGTCCAAAACGCTCCTACTGCAGGATGCGCTAATACTTCTAACTGATTCACCCATTTCACAATTTGCCCCTTCTGACCAATGTTTTCCAAAAACCCACAAGGCAATGACTCGAGCCATTCAGTCCCTTGGACCATCCCCGGCCTAACCACCCACAAGAACGGCTGTTTAGTATTTCTTAAACCCCAAGCAATCTCGAGAAACTCCTTCTCCTCTATATCTGCAAGGCTTCCAAAACTCACATAGACCACAGTCCGCGGGTCTTGCTTGTTGAGCCAATCAGTTGTTACATGGTCTTCTTTGTTCTTTGTCGTCGGTAAAATATTTTCGCTATGTTTGTAAAACGGTCCGACCGGAAAGACGAGAACTTGAAACTCGGTACTAAAATTCATGAGTACGATGATTCTTTCAAGATCTTCGAATGTGTTCCATATGATTCCTGAAGAAGACTTGGCTCCTTCCACCATGTTGTTAACTACCCGGTATAGTTCCTCCGGCTCATTCGTTTCCATGACTGGAAGATCCTTCACTCTCAAAGGTGGAAGCTCCGTCACTAGCTCATCCAATCTAGAATCTTGAGCAAAACGAATTTATAACTATTTAGCTTTGGATTATTTATGTTTCCATCATTCTTTGCGTTTACATGTTTTATAGTAGGCACTCTATAGAAAATGAATAGACCATCTTAATTACTTTGTCTTATGAAAAAAAATAATACTGTAGAAAGATATATATTAGAAACAATGTCCCACATCTATTGTTGGATAGAATTTTGAATAATATATAAGAGATAAACCAATTCAATTATTACTAGTTAGTTTTATGTTGAAAATTCATATAATTTAAACATATATTTCATTTTATGAATTTTTTTTGTTAAAAACACAAATTCAATAGAAAAAGTTTTGTTTGAAGGATTTGCAGCTATAACCACAACTTTCAATGGATTATATATGATACTATATTTCCAGTTTATCATACAATCAAATAAGACCCATGCATATATTAAAGGAATTCATATTAAAGTCTCTTTATATAATATTACTTTAAGAAGTTAAATAGAGAAAGCTTTCACTAAAGAACATTTGCTTTGTGACTCCATTAGTTATCCATATTGTAAATGTATAATTTAATATCATAAATAATGATATCTGATCAAGCATATGCCAAAGTAATTTTCGTAAGATAAAAAAATCAAAGTTAAAGAAGTGTGAATTTTGTATTACCTTGTATAGGGAGGTAATGCTTATCTCTAAGGAGAGGGTAAGCGGCAAAAGCACAAAAAGACGCCACACCACTTGTGGTTAACACCATCCTTCTAATCCCAACCTCTTCCGCTGCAACCTCCGTGGTCCTACCCCAAACAACGTCGGACACCAGACAACACGCCCTCTCTCCTCCACCTACTTCCGCCTTCAGAGACTCACGAAACGGGTTCGCGTAACCTTCTCTCAGCTGACGAATGAATGTGACGAGGTCCATACCTGAAGCATCCGGTTTAGATAGAGGGTCTTCTTCTTCTTCTCCTTCGTTGTGGTGATGTATGGTTCGAAAAGTGAAGTTTGGGTAGTGAGTAGTATCAGGGAAGTTGAAAGAGGTGTGGATGATCGTGATGGAGAAGCCGCGGTGGTGGAATATTCTGGCCAGTTGGACCAACGGGTTGAAGTGTCCTGGAAATGGTAAAGGGAACATGATTATTCTCTTTTCTTTTCTCTCTTCCATTATTATTTTTCTTGTTATTGGAGAGTTTGGATTATTTTGAGTTGTTGGTGTGGTTTTAAACTTCTAGTACGCCGCCGAGAACCACTTGGGCAAGTTGGTGTGCTACCTTCGTAGGCTACTCAAAGTCTCAAACACGACTCGAACTTTTGATAGTGGGATTACATGGGGCAGTGGACCCCGACCAAAAACATATAATAGATGATAATATATCTGTGGTTATTGGTTTGTGTATAAGAGAATATTGTTTTCGCTGTAAGATCCATTGATTTATAACCTAAGTCATAAAGATATGGAATCCAAAGCTAGCGAGTTATACCAAACTCCTAGAAAACTAGTAAGCCAAAGGGAATAAGACATTCCTTTGAGACATAAGTCGGCTGAAAACAAGCCGAATCCCCAAAAACATAAAACTAACTAACTATACAAACGGTTAATTTATCAAAAAACTGATTATCATAAAAATTCAGGATCTTACATCCATAATGTTTTATAAGGCCGAAGTTAGCATTTAGAAATTGATGTGAAACAGTGAAAGTAATCATTTATTATAAGGAAACCAACCCCATTGTACTACCATCAGACCACCAACACTTTGGCAACTATAGAATCTCAATTTCAATTTTATTTGTTTACGACAAAGAAAAGGGAGAAAAAGTAATACCAGATAAAACTGGCTTAACATGCATAATATCTCTGGCTTGATTATTCTAACCATGATGATTGATGAAGGATCGATATAAAACTCAAACAACTAACATTATTATTTCAATAGAAATGATTGAAAACATAACATCCAAAAGTTTGATGAGTGCCTCACAAGTTTTCTTTACCCTCTTCTCTCTTTTTTGTCATTTCCATATTCTTTCCAAAAATAAATTGCACTATTTCTTTGAAACAAATGTACAACAAACCCTTTTCAAACACACTCTTTTAAAATGAATCATCATTTTATTCCATTTTTCCTGATTTCTTACCGGTTTTGAGAAATGAAGGAGAGATCCCAAATCTATCAGACTTGAAGATTTCAAAATAAAAAAAAAATGGCATAAACTTTCACCGACGTTTAGTAAATGTAGGAAAATTTACTTCCAGATACAATATATTTCCATTACCAATATGATTCACTACAAACGTTGCTTCATTTATTCAAACAAACCAACAAAATAAAAACTACATATAGTTCATTGCAACCCTCACAGATTCCAAAAAGAGTAGAAAGCACCCTAATGTGTACTCTCAACACATCCTCTATGGTGTTGCACTGCAACTACAACTACAACTACAAAGACATAATCTTCACCCAAGGAAGAGCAGCTGAAAATTCCTCCCCACCAAAAATAGTTTCTTATTAAAACCTTTTTCTACATTCACCTAATCAACAAATATAAATTAAGCAATAACCAATAAAATATCACCCCCACCCCCGTTCCACACACAATTCTTCTTTACTATAACCAGTAACCATCACTAACTACGACCGTCTCCGTTTCCTTCAAAGTCCTGAATCCTACAGTACAACCATTCATTCTTGTTGAAGATGTCTTTCTTCCTTCAGACAGCCACCGTTACTGCAGTTTTGGAAACTGAGTTTCGGAACTGAGGTTGGGGATGTTGTTCGAATTAGTACTGAGACGAGCTTGGGAACGTGAGTTACACCGACCAGAGAATGTTTGAGTTTTAAGATGTTGTGTCTGAACAACCTTTGTCGGGAGCTTAACACATCCACCTCCTGAAACCAATTATTTTATTTTAGATCCCAAGGAGCAGAGCACACGACTTAAAATCCATGGAAAAGTTCGTTAAAGTTACCTCCTTTCTTCCGGGAATCTGAAGGGTTTCTGTGATTCTTGGGAAGGAAAACGCCGGTACCAGCAGACGGTTGTTTAGCGGCGGCGTAAACGCCTCTAACGGGATAAGGAAACAAGTTCAAAGCGGGTTGCGATGGTGTCTGCTGTAGCCAATAGTAGTAGTAGCTACCAAACGCTGCGTTTTGAGGAAATGGGATGAATGGATTAAGATTAGGGTTTTGGCGGCTCGAATCAAGATTCGCCCTTTTGATCTTGGCGACTTCTCCAGCTGCAGCAGATATTACTTTCAAAGAGTCTTCTTCAACACACGGAGACTCTGGCCGTGAAGGGGCTTGCGAGAACGGACCGTCGGGACTTTTGTTTCCAGAGGTTGTCAAGCCCCCGAGTCCACTCCGAGTTGACTCAGTCGAGTTCACCTGAAGAGAGATTGCTGTGAATGTTTAGTTTGCATTATGAGATAACATTTGAAAAGAGTGAAGCTTTTAAACAAACCTCAGTAGCCTTGAGGAAGGGAGGAGGAGGAGAAGGGAGGCGCTGAGTAGAGAGAGCGAGTCTGCGAGTCAACCCGGCAAAGAAGTCATCTTCGTCTTCGCTAGTTTCGTCTTCCGTCTCCGTTGAGTCTACCGGGGAGGTGAAAGCGGAGGAGTCGAATTCGTAAGGGAACTCGTTAGGGAAGCCGAGTTGACTCAGGGTTGATTCGGTGAAAAGGGCTTTCTCCATCGGTTCAAGGTCAGAGGACACGGCGGCGAGTAGCGGCGCGACCATTACGACAGTGAGCAAAAAGAGTGAGAGAGAGGTGTTTGACTCAAGAGAGGGTTCTCTCTCTTTATAAAGTAAAAGAGGGTTTAACGAGGAGAGACAGCTATTAAAACATTGTTATAGTATTGCTTCTGTAACTAGTCTGTAATTTTTAAATGGTTTGACTACCAAAATATAAACTCAAATGAGGAAACGAGAACTCACATGGGCTAGTTGGGCACACACTACGTGGGATTTCCACTATAATCATGTCGGTGCTTTGAATCTGTGCGACCGAAAACAAGGTTCTCGTCGGCGATCGCACAAATCATTTTTTTTTTTATTACTTCACTGCTAATATATTAAACATTCCAAAATTTATGTTTTTTTTTGTTAAGGGGTTTCCAAAATTTATATTTTATATGGAGGATTATCAAAACTATATGGTATATCTGTTGACAAAAAAAAAATACTGCATGGCATAACTTGCATACAAACTAGATATGTAAGATAAGCAAGAGGGGAGTTTAAACAAACACTACCAATATTAGGAAAAATTTGGTGAATATTCACAGAGAGAGTATAAAATAAGTAGTTAAAGGGACAATTGAAGCACTATCTTAATGTATTATACTATATTTATTAAGTAAATAGTATAGAAAATCCGATTTGGTCTCCAACAGAGGTTCATGGAACCACTAGATGCTTAAGAATTAGTGATTTTAAATTGTGACACCAAATCCGCACATTGGAATATCGTCGAAATAAAATCAGTTGCATCTTCATACTCCGAACAGACCGTTACACAAGATAACAAAACGTTTATAGGTGAATAGACACTTTCATTTAACATTTGGAAGGGAAACACTGTTTAAAAAGGAAACAAAGGTTAAGACGGTTTGCTTCTCCAAATGATAAGGATGCTAGAGATGATAAAGATGATCCCGGTAAGCCCACCACCGATAAATGAGAAAGGAGGCGAAAGTGATTGTGGTGGTGATTATTGGACGAGGGTTTCGGGAATCCCTGATTGACGGTGTTGTTCCGGTGAGCACGCCACAGTGATCAGAGACGACGACGGCGTGACCCAGAACATAAAGTATGTAAAAGAGCGACATTAAAACAGAATACAAGTTAAAACGAACATAGAAGAGAGGCAAAAGCAGTGGGGATGGGGGTTGACGCCAAGGAACTCATGCTCCACCGGCGTCCGGAACCAAACATATCTGAGGTTTCTCGGTTATCGTGCCCGGGAGCGTTCAAATTCAAAACCTTTTAGTTAATTTTTTCCGTGATAGATCACTTGGAAGTTTAGAGTTGTCTTAGAAAACATTTATTGACAAAGTTCTTGAAAAATATGGCATGATAATGTGTTATTTGGTAAATATTAAATGTTTGGAATTGGAACAAAATATCTTGTAGCATGTTTTTGCATTTGAAAAATATTCTCCAGAACTATGCTTTTTTTTTTTTTTTTTTTTTTTTTTTCCAGAACTATGCGAGGTAATTAAAATTATAATTTTATAGTTCATATTACACCGGTGAAACTGAGACCGCATGTCCCTTACGTGTGGAAGAAGCAAGAAAGACAAGGTTGATACACCGTTCAAGAAGAGATCATAGCAATCGTCACTTCCTAGTTCCTAGGTTGTCGTGAAGACGCGAGTTGCATCTGCAGCGAGATTTGTTTGGGCAGCATCAACGCAACGCTCGATCTCATGTCTCCGACCATACTGAAAGGCTACCTCAGTGCCTCACTATAGGATTTCACATGCCTTACATGCTTTGCTTCATCGTGTTCTTGCTTGTTTTTTTTCTCCAAAAAGTGCTTACATGAATTTTTTTTGTGGTTGATGGTGATGGTTGTTGTCGTATCAAGACTTATTGGGGCAAAAACAAATGGATCACATTCGTTATGCAGCTAGATCCTAACACACTGATTCTTGAGCAGAGCGGAGCATAGAGATGAATATATAGTTTGAGAGTCAGTCAACCTTCGTTGAATTTAAACAAGGGGTAGTCGGGAATGGATCTTAGATTTACGGGACTATAAACATTTTTTGGATTAGAATGATAAAAAAATTTAATAATATAAAAAGTTAAAAACCATACTATCTAATGTATAATGTAGTTCTTTAGAAATTAGAGTTGAACCGAATCTTTCACCCGGCCAAACCTAGAACTGATTCTGGTAATAGTAGCACCCAATTGGAGCGATGAACAAAGTAGTTTTTATTTGAAATTTTAATGTGTTAACAAAAAAAAGTGTAATATAATGTGGTTGATTCCCTTCATCTTTTTTTTTGTTTGGTGTATGTACTAAAAATTTAGTCTGCTTATGTAGATATATAAAAACTTCAAACGAAGGCTTTTGGGCATTCGAACATTATGCAAAAAGAGTAAGAATAAAAATTGTGATCATAAACATTATATGCAATGAGGCTTATTCGAGAAAGTTTATGTTTTTGGCAATATTTTTTAAATATGATAACATCTAATAAATTACAATTTTAACTTCATAATAAATCAGCATTAAAAAATTAATAATTGATATATCACAACTGAAACAATATATATATATATATATAATGTATATATCACATTAATAAAAAATTAAACATAATTAAAAATATAATTTTTACATCAACATATATAATATCTTCTGTACAAATATATATATTCATCAAAATTAATTGTAAGTGTGTATTAACAAATACAAAACTAAAGTAATTCTAATCAAATGAAAATTTGTTGATATTTCAATGACTAAAATTTAATTTATTTTTTTCTCTTCACACGATTAAATAAAAATTTATTTTTTACCAGTTTAGTATATTTTAACTAAAACAAAAAAATATCCAATTTTATTTGAATTTATATTTAGATATTGACATATTTAAAACTAGTGATAAGAGACATACTTAAAATAAATAAACTTTAAATGCAAAATTAATACAAAAAAATATTTTTATAAAATGTTAACTTTATTAAAATTTAAATAAATTAAATTGAAATAATAAACCAAATTAAAAGAGCAACGCTAGAAAAATATATTTATGGTTTTATTTTTTCAAATTGATGAAGTTAAAATATAAAAGAATAATGCCAAAATCTAAATTAAAAAAATATTTTAAAATAAATAGTATTATATTTAAAATTATTATTTCTAGTATATTCAATATATGAACACTACTTTCTTTGTGTTTTCAAAGGAAAGGATTTTTAAGCATTCGGACAATATGAATGGTATTATTTTAAAATAATCTATTACGATTATAACACTTTTTATATTAGATATAGAGTAACAACAATAATCTTCTCCTTCTTACAAAATAACTTTATCGTCCCAAGGGAAACAAACAGGATGATTCAATTCATCTCGATTTACTCGACACATAGCTTTCCCTTTATTGTCTCTTCCCACCTCCCAAATACATACTTTACAGACTTCATAATCTCCAAAATTGTCGTCGTCTCTTGCTACCGTAAATATATTAAATTCGTGAGATTCGCCTATACCCCACGTAAAATGGCATCTAAACTTCGTAGTTTTGAAAACGTTAACATGAAATTTGAAACCCCAGGTTTGGTTCCAAGGGATATGGATCAACCCCAAGTCATCTTCACTAGATTTGCAATGTACATTCAGAGTTTGCTTGCTCTGTACAGTGTTGTTGATTATGACATGCTTTGGTGCTAGAGGCCAGAAGCCGTCAACGCCTGCAGATCCTGATGTTGATGTTTCCTGCACAGCATTTGAGACATCTAACACTGATGCAAAAATAGTATAAAGACTATAAAATGAGATCATAATCATGAAAATGCTATGCGACTTATCATAGAGAGCCATTGCTAATGAAAATTATATGGAATGGGTTGTTCGATTAAACTTTGTTCCCTATTTAAATGTAAATCTATTCGAAGGGATGGGATGATTAACCTTAC
This sequence comes from Brassica rapa, assembly GCF_000309985.2. Taxonomy (NCBI): domain Eukaryota; kingdom Viridiplantae; phylum Streptophyta; class Magnoliopsida; order Brassicales; family Brassicaceae; genus Brassica; species Brassica rapa. Next base: position 17,914,600 of record NC_024801.2, on the reverse strand, counting down.
GTTGAATGCATTTATTTGATATGTACGTAGTAGTATATTTATATAATTGTACATCGCCGTGTAAATGTTAATTTAATGCTTTACTTTGGAGTTACAAATTTATTTATTTTGGCGACAGTTATAAATTTATTTCTGGTATAATTTACTACAATTTGGAAACAAATTAATGTATTTTGGTCTTGATTGACTCAGTTACAATTTCAAAATTTTGGAAACCTCTCATCTCGAAACATCTCATTTGAGATACGAGTAGATAGACTTTCATAAAAAAAAGATGTTCAAATAAAGATGTTCGTTGGATTTGGATAGACTTTACATTCCAAAAAATCTAATGTTATTTAATGGTTGATTTAAATTCCTTTTTTATATATTTAGTGTTATTGATTTTGTATTAAACAAATTATTGTAAACGTTTAAAATCTATTGTTATTAGTTTTTGTATTTATAATATCTTTATTAAAAGAGTTTAAAATCTATTGTTATTGAAAAGATTTAAAGTGATAAATTAAAATTTAGTGTTAACTATGTTTATTGATTTTCACTGTGAAAAAGGTTGTGAAAAGAGTTGAATGATTTTGACATTAATTTTATGAATAAATTTTAGCAATCAGAATCCCAAAATTAACAAGAATCAACTCAAAGTTTATCAACTAACTTTTTTTTACAACAATAACTACATCTACATATGAAACAAATTTAGGTGAGTTTTTTCATGGTGAAACAAATTGTCATTCATTATTTGCTCAATCTTCAATAATTCATTTGTTATATAGAATTGATTTTTCATGTTTGTTTTTATTCTCTTGTAGTTTTATTTTTATCCCGCATTAGAATTACGCATGGGCATAAAATCCATAATCCGAAATCCGAACCAAACCCGAACAGAAAAATCCGATCCGCACTCGGTCCAAAATGTAAAAAATATCTGAATGGATCTTGTAAGGTGGTACAAAACATATCCGAACTCGAAGTGTTATTAACCGAACCCGAACGACTAACCCGAAAAACCGAAAAAACCAAAAAATCCAAAAAGATATCTGAAGAAACCGGTTTGAATGTCCAAACTAATATACAATGTAATTATATCAAACATGAATATATACTTCATGTTGGTTATAGACAAATATTGTATCGGTTTAGGTTCAATTGCTTAGTTTAGATTAGACTTGGTTTAGAATGGTTTAAGCTTGTAATTGAGAATGAACCGGACCTCTCTCTTTAGCTAGGAGATACGCGTGTGATATGTACACATGTTCAGGTTAACTAACTCGAGTTATAAGAGTCTGTTAGCTGTAGTTAAGAGTTAATAAGCATAGCTGATTAGGAGTTGTTAGATCAGTTGATGCGAGATTAACAAGAGAGTTAGTCCGTGAGATTGAGCTGTAGAGACGGTGACTCGAGTGTGAGATCATTCGTTCAAGATAGTAAATTGCTGGTTCAATCCCAGCTCCGGTGAAGTATAGCGGCCACACACCTAGTTAACGGTGGTGGTGCTGTGAACACCGGGTGAACAGATCGACTGTGTGCTCCGTAGAATAGAAGTTCTAATCAGTTCAAGATTGGTGCGATCTTCACATTTCAGATATTCAATTTAATATTTATTTTGATATGGTATCTAACAATAAGTATTTAAAATTTAAATAACTACATTAAATACTTAATTATATACTCCCTCCGTTTTTTTTAATATAAGTCATTTTAGAGAAATTTTTATGTTCCAAATTATATGACGTTTTCGGTTTTCTATGTAAAATTTATTAATACTTAATGGTATATGACCAATGATAATATACCTTCTATTTTATTATTGGTTGATTTGTGGTTAGGTAAATAATTAATGATGTTTTTGTTAAGGAAATATATAAAATTAATGATTTCTTAATCAATGTGCACAATTCTAAAACGACTTATTTAAAAAACGGAGGGAGTATAAATAAGTATATATTTCTTATGTTTTGCTTTTAATTTTTAGATTTTATTTCGGGTATATCCGAACCGATCTGATATAACCCGAATCCGAATGATATATGGTTATTTTATGAGTTCTATGATGTGATACAAACCGATCCGAACCCGATGTGTTATATCCGAACCTGACTCATACTTGCAAATTTACTTGAATGAGACCTAGGAGGTGTTATCAAAAAGAACCGAAATCCGAAAAACCCGATCCCAACGCCAATGAATACCCAAACGCCCATGCCTAATTAGAACATCTTCATCCTGATTCTTTAATTTACTCCAAAATGGAGTAAAAAATAGAGATTGAACAAAAAAATAAAAGATTATTCCATAAATGAAGTGATTTTTATTTTTTTGTTCATCTCGTTGAATAATCTGAGTTTGGATTGGTATAAAATTTGAATTTGAGAAAACTCAGTAAAATCTACTAAAAATCGGTAAAATCGGTGACTATGGTCAACTTGGAAACCTGGTTATAAAATTTAACACATAAGTAATGTATTTTAACTGTTATTAAATTTCAATAATTTATTTTTTATATTTATTTCTATTCTCTTAAGAAAAAAAAGTAAAATCTCTATTTTGATCTCTCATATACAGTTTTCATTTTGGCCATATTCATAAAATTTGAGATTTTAGTTGTAAGAATAAATAAATGCGATAATTTAAACGGTCAATCATTTGAGTGTTTATCAGTTACAATCTACACAGTATTCACTTTTACTGTATAATGGCTAAAATTATATTTAATTTTCTAGTTAATGAAAGAGAACAAATAGTGTATCATATATATAACTACTTTTTAGGTCATGATGATATCATTATAAAAAAATTAATTTTGGAAAAACAGAAAACCCAGTTCAGCCGATTGAACTAGTTCAACCAACAACCCAATAGCTATATTGAGTCGGTATGCGGTCCAATTTTTAAAACATTTCATATATTTGAGAATTTACCATTAGGATTGCTTTAACTATCCCACATAGGGGTGGACACATTATACGATATTCGAAGCCGCACCCGAATCCGATCCGAAAAATCCGAATCGAAATCCGAACCGAAGTAGCAAAATATCTGAACGGGTATTGAATTAGGAGAGATTGGATATCCGAACCCAAACGGGTAATATCCGAATCCGAATGGATATCCGAAGATAACCGAACATATGTATAATTAACCATATATTTCTAGCTTACATCTCTCATTTTATATAAAATATTTATATTGATACTACACATACTTTAAATTCATATGATATACATAGAATTACAGAGAAAATGATTTGCTACTCACTTAAAATGCATGTTTTGCTTTTTGTTTCAAGAATTAACAAAAAGCTACATCCAAAATTTCAAACAATAACCAAATTAATGTCTTTTTAGTTTCAAAATGTTATATCCGAATCTATTAACCATTCAATCTATTAAAAATAAAAAATTAGTTAAGTGAAAGTTATATTTTTAAATATAAGAAATTTGAGAAATGAAATTTTTTTTTTTTTTCAAAATCTAAATATCCGAACCCGATCCGAAATAACCGAACCCGAACTAAAAGTATCCGAACCCGACCCGAAGTACATAAATACCCGAACAGGTTCTATACTTCTATACCGAAATATCCAAAAATCTGAAATACCCGATCCAAACCCGAACGGGTACCCGAACGCCCACCCCTAATCCCACATATAAAAAGATAAACCAATATATTGAAACTTAATGCTCCCAGCCTTAGAGTGTTCAATAGTAGTAATGAATAACATCAATACCAATGTTTTGAAAACCAGACCGAATACTGATTCGGTATAGCTACTGGTTGACTGGTTAGACCAGTTCAACCTGTTGAACCGACCTTTCTGTTTTTCAAAATTAAATATTTATAATGATATATTATCATTATCTAAACCTAGAAAGTAGTTCTGAATGTAATATGTTCTTTGTTCTCTTTCAGTAACTAGAATAATAAACATAAATTTAGCTATATATACAGTAAATAAGTGAAAACTATATAAACTGATGAAGACCCAAATGATTGATCATTAAAATTACTGCATTTATTTATTATTACAACTAAAATTTTAAATTTTAAATTCTATGAAAAATTAAAATAGTATATGAGAGCCAAAGAGATATTTTTTTTTACTTTTTCTTACAAAAATAGAAATAAATATATAAAAAAATTAAATACATACATTAATTGTAAAGAATTAAAATTTAATGACAATTAAAACGTACATTAATTATATGTTGATTTTTAGAACTGAGTTTTCAAAATGATCCAGGTCACCGGTTTTATTGGATTATAATTTTTGCAGATCCGGGTTTTAAACCAAACCGGGGTCGGTTTATTCAACGAGTCACGATCGGATCGGTTCTACCGGCCGGTCTGGTCCGGTTTTCAAAACACCGATCAATACCTAAGTACTATGGAGTACCATCAACATGTTTGGTCTAATTTTCGAACTTAAGATCTTGATTAGCTGTCAAGCTTTCCGAAATCATTTACACTATAAATCCTTAAACTAATAATTTTTGTTCATTTTTAATATTTAGCACCCACTTTGAGAAATGAACAAAGTAATTTTTTTTTTGTAATATTATTGTGGTAGTTAATTTTTCATCTTTATTTTCTGGCTTATGTACTTCGAAATTTATTTTGCTTATCTAGATATAAAAATAAATCGTACGATAAAAATAAATCTTCAAAGAAAGCTTTTAACCATTACAACATTATGAATGGTATTATTCTGTTACAATCTATTACGATGGTAATAACAATAAGCTATTTTCTTACACATCATCGTCCCACGTGAAACAATATCGAACTGATCCATCTTGAGTTATACGACACATAGCCTCGTCTTCGTTGTTTCTTCCCACCTCCCAAATACATTCTTTACAAACTGGAGTCTTTCCAAAATCATTATCGTCTTCATGTACTAAATATATCAAAATAGTGCGATCCGCCGAAATACCACGTAAAATGGCAACGAAACCTTGTAGTTTCCCAAATGTTAACACGAAATCGGAAACCCCAGGAATTACCAAAAGGGATATGGATCAACCCCAAGTCATCGTCACTAGATTTGCAATGTACATTCATGAGTTTGCCTGTTCTGTACAACGTTGCGGATCACGACATGCTTTTTTGCTAGAGGTATGAAGCCGTCACCACCAGATCCTGGTCCTGGTGCGTCCGCCACAGCATCTGAGACTTCTAACGCTGATGCAAAAAGAGTAAGAGTATAAAATGAGATCATAAACATTAATATGCAATGAGGCTTACTAGACAAAGCCATTGTTCTGTAAATTTTGTGGAAAAGGTTGTTAGATTGAACATACTTGAAGGGATGACTAACTATTTATTTTACGTTGAATGCATCTATTTGGTCTGTGATCGTATTCATCGACGTGTAAATGTTTATTGTTTTCCTTTGGTGTTACAATTTGTTTTTTGTTAGTGTATAATTTGGAAACAAATCAATGTATTCTTATCTTGTTTCAAAACTTTTTTTTTGGGTCAAATGTACTCAAGTCTTGACTCAAGACTCAAGACTTGACTCAATGTACTCAAGTCTTGACTCAAGACTCAAGACTTTTGAGCTTTTGAACAATATTAAAAGCTTTATTTTAAAAACATTTGATCATTGTTTAAGAAAATATTAGGTGTTAAGTAGGTGGTGATCTACTGCAACCTCAAAGAAGGCTATAGAAACTTAAAGTACATTTAAGCATTTGTGAATATAATAATATAGTTATTAATATAGCATGTTATTTTAATTTATATTTTATAAAATTCATATTATTTTATTTTGGATAATTTAATATATGATATATAAAGTATCATAATTTATAAATAATGGACTATATAATTTTGTTATTAAAATCTTAAGATTTTTATATTGCATAAATATTGCTGTGAAATATTAGCGTCTACAAGCCCCTTTAACAGCCCTCTAAAACTCTTTTTAAAACACTATTTTCACTTAGTTTGTTTTTTCGGCTAAATTGAGACTATATAAAAAAAGATTACCCACCAAATGGCAGAACATACCTAGACCTAAGTGAGTAGTAAGGATATCACTTAATTGAACTATATATTTTGAATTATGGAACTTAAATTTGCAAACTTAAGAATATGATAATTTAGCTAGTTTGGGACAAATTTTAATTTGTGGCTGACTTCATGCCAAATTTATTAAGTATATTACGACACTAGTTAAAAACATGCTGGGACAAATTTTAATTTGTGGCTGACTTCATGCCAAATTTATTAAGTATATTACGACACTAGTTAAAAACATGCTGGGGTTCCAGAGTATAACCATCCCACATAGAAAAAGATAAACCAATTATATGATATACCAAGTGCAACTAGCATCCCTTCTGTACGAAGAAGGGTTTTTGATGGACCTGTAGAGGGTATGATCAGCTCAAGATTAGCCAAATTAACATCCCCTAGGAGGCTTTGTCCATTGCATAGGCACTAGCGAAATCTCAGAAACGATAGGCATCACTAAGTAAACGTTTACCATATGAAATGCATTTGACAAGAAAAACAGCAACCCAAATTGAGCCTTGGCCATTTACACTTCATTATATAAATATATAACACCCAAAACTCATTTGGATTTCTCCAAAAATTAAAGATGGTACTGTGCCTTTGATTCATTCTTCACTATGATAGTAGCAATATTTTTCGGATGGGAAACTCTAGCTCTACCCATCTGATTCTTCAAAATTTCTACACCATTATTGATATTTGTGTTTTTAATGGTTTTTAACCACTTGTTCTTTGGATGGGAAACCGCCGACCTCATTATATTCTTTAATTTTCTCTACAATGTTTTAGCATCAACGGTCAAGTAAAACCATGTTTGAAAGAAATATTTTAAGCAATTATAAATCATATTATTTTATTATAATCTATTACGATGGTAACATTTTCTTAGATTAGACATAGTAATAACAACAATCTTTTATTTTTCTTACACATTATCGAGCCATGGGAAACAATAAGGGTCTGTACCTCGTGCCCCTATGCGACATATAGCTTCGTCTCCATCCTGTCTTCTCACCTGCCAAAGACATTTATCGCAGGCTGGATACTTTGCAAATTCATCATCGTCTCTCCATGGGTCGAATATTACAAAAAGGTGAGATCCCCCTCCATACCACGTAAAATGGCAACGAAACATTGTAGTGCTCCAAATGTTAACACGAAATCGGAAACCCCAGTAATGATTCCAAGGAATATGGATCAACCCCAAGTCATCGTCAGCAGATTTGCAATGTACATTCAGAGTTTGTCTGTTCTTTACAACGTTGTGGATTATAACATGCTTTTTTGATAGAGGAAAGAAGCTGTCACCGCCTGATCCTGGTCCTGGTGCTGGTGCTTCCGCCACAACATCTGAGACATCCAACGCTGAAACAAAAAGAGTAAAAATGAAAAATGAGATCATAAAAATCAATATGCAATGAGGCTTATTAGAGAAAGCCATTGCAGTGTAAATTGTGTGGAGTGGGTTGTTAGAATGAACTTGGTTCCCTATTTATAGATATTAACAAAATGTAAATATAATGGATGACTACATAGTAATACGAATGTTACGTTGAATGCATGTATTTGATATGTGTTCATCGACGTGGAAATGCTTATTGCTTTCCTCTAGAGTTACAAATTATTATTTTTTTTTCATAAATTAGGAAACAAATTTTTCTCATTCCTTCTCATTCCTTTTTTTTGTAAAGGAATAAAGAATAAAATTATTTCTTGATAAATTTGAGAAGGAACAAACATTCTTTTTCATTTCCACTATTTTATTCCTCTAGATTCCTTTTCTATTCATTCCTCCTCTTTTCAGAAAAGTTACTAGTCGGAGCCTAAATGTAAAGTAGGTGGTGATCCAATGCGAAGTTAAAACCGGATATGGAAAATTAAATTAATAAATCATTTTCTGAATATAATAATATGTTTATTACAAATTATTCTAATTTATATTTAATAAATTTGATATAATTTTAATAAAATTGCATAAAATACCACATTTATAATACCAATTTTCATGTTTACTTTAATCAGTTTTATCCTCATTTTAAGAGCTAAAAGACACTTATAACCTTAGATTTAATTAATGATCTAGATTTATAGTTTAGAGTTGAAGGGGTGGGATATAGTTTTGGAATGTGGAGTTTAAGATTATAATAAATATATATACATAAATACTTAATTTTTTAAAATTTATAGAAATAGTTTCAAATAGAATTTTCTAATTTCAAAAATAAAATTTGAAACAAAAAAATTCAAAAATTCAAAAAAAATTTATAAAAAGTTTGAATTTGAAAACTTATAACTGGAAAAGTATAAATAAATTTTATTTATTTAAATAATTATTTATTATATATAAAGCAAGAGTATAAGAGTTTTTTGCATTTTAATGAAGAAGACATTTTTGAAAATGTCACTTTAATAAAGGTAAACGTTGAATAATGATACCAATAATAAGATAAACATGAAAATTTCTCATAATTTTATTTTATAATATGGTGTTTAGTAATAAAACTTACAACTAAAAATGTATCATAAGAAATATTTTTAATGAATAAAAATTTTGTTGCCAAAAAATGAATAAACAATTCAATTTGAAATTCGTTAAGGTAATCTGCTTCAGTCTATGATTTATGTAAATGAAATTTATGTTTTTTTACTATGAAGAGGTTGATATTATTCAAGTACGAAGAGAAGGACAAGTTTTGAAATTTTTTTTGTGGGGTGGGGGTGTTGAAACAAATAAAAAATGAACGCCTATATATTATTCCATGCGATTTATTTTAATTGTCGTTGTAGACTTGTGCACAAAGATTAAGAAACATTTAACGTCAGAGCATGACAGACCGGTACCGCTGAAACATGAAATTTATATATTCTAAATAAAAACATCATTACCTATACAACTAATTATATTTCAATCAACAGAAAAAAACACTAAAGAACTTTTGTTACTTTTTATAAGTCCCCATAAATCAAAAGTTCAAATATATTATAAATATGAATATTTTTTTCTAATGAGGTGGCAAATGTTCAAAACTGATGAATATGGCAAATGTTTCATTAACAATGCGAGAGCTTCTTTTGATTTATAGTCCACTAGAGAGGTGAATAATTTGCCACCTCTTACAGAGTATGTGGTAAATGTTTCATTAGAAATGGCCAGAGCTAGACTTGACGAAGAGATGTTTCTCTGTACACAAAACTGATAAATATGGTTCTCGAAATATTTAGAAAGCACCAGAACTTTAACGATTATATACTCAAATATACAATAAACTAATCATCAAGTAATTTCAACCTGGATAATTAGGTTATTACAAACTATAAGAAATATTACAGACGACTTTATAACCGATAATTCTATATGCTTATGAGGATTTATGCAAGACTGCATCAACTGAGCCGTCCTATCGAATCTACGCTTGATGTTAATTTTTGCGCCATGTTACAAATTTATTGTATGTCTTTTTTCTATTAATTCACAGAATTCTGTCTTGGATTCGAAACCCAGACTTTCTAGTATGGAAGCATTAATAAACTTTTCATTTAGTTGTTTTCATCAATATTTGAAGAACTATATACACTGGAAGATTGACATTTAATAGATGTTGAGTTAAAGGATTGATTCGTTCAAAATATAATTGAAGGGCTTACTATTTATTTTAATTGATTTTTTATTATTAAAAATATTTAGTTTTTTTTTTATTTTAGTTATAACACAATATTTTGATTTAACTATTTTCATCCACATTTGAGTATTTGACGACAATTTAAAGGTAAACGAGGGAAATTGACATTAACGAATTTTATGTTAAAACTTAAAAGGTTTTAAAATAAGAGGAAATTACAAAATAAGGGACTTTCGTTAAGATCTTTAACACTTTAAGACACTCTTGTTCACTTAGCCACTTTCCTACAACATTCACCATTGGAAAACCCTGATATATGCCTTCTTTTTTGTTGGTCGAATCCCTAACATGCCTTCTTATCTATGTCTATTAAAAAATAACTATTTACCAACTACATATTTCAATGGGAAAAATTGGAGAAATACACTTAAATAAAATATTAATTTGAAAACTACACCATTGTTTAATTTTCTAGAAAAATACACTTTGGTATATATAAATTTACTAAATTTCCCAATCTCAATATTTCTTAATTATTTATCATCATAATTATTTTATACTCAAAGTAACGGTTTTAACAAACATAAGATGTTTTTAAAAAGAAATCTTTAGAATATCCAGACAATATTATTTTTTATATATTTTGAACTTTTTATGTTTCTGAAAAAAAAAACCTTCGAGACAAGTCTAGTTTTCTTCTTCTCCTTACCCTCGATGTTTGAAAGAACTTTTTTCTTCCTCTGATCTCATTCAGAGGTTTGTTAATTCATGAATTATATTTCACTTTCTCTTTCTGCTTCTATTTTATTTTAAATGGTTTTTTTTAGGAAAATCATGCTGCATATAACTGGAGTTTTTGGAGAGAGGAAGATGAATAAAGAATCATGGAATTTCACGGTGAATACAAAAAAGGAGGTAAATTATTTACCAATAAAGAAGGTTTGAAGTTTGAAGATATGGTGCATATGGTTCATGAAGATTTTGGTATAAATAGGTTGGGTAATGATTTAGAACGTCTCAACTAAGGTACAATGTCTTCGTGATACAACGCTAACACTAGTCTATACAAAACCGTATAAGTGTAGAACGTTTCGAACTGTTGTCTTAGGTCAACTTTTGCTGGTCACACCCGATACGTCTAACACTTTGACTATTTCACTTGATGCTTCTCTCTGCGCGAGTAGAAGCAAATACAATTGTGGTTTTGCTGTGTGATTTTGCTGAGTGGAGGCAAGTACTGTCTGGAAACCTGTGTTTTTTTGTCTATGAATTTCCGAAAGAAAATTTAAAGCAAGACATGAAAATTCCATAAGATATAAGAGAAAAGAAAGGTGCTCCAGCTATTGGCAGAATGAACTCCTCTTATCAAGAAAAGCCTGGTGATGAACAGATCAATAAGTTCTGGAGAGATAGATGTTCTATACCTTTGAAGAACTCCGCTTATGTTCAAGTTTGGCGTAAGTGTCGTTTATGCGGCTTGATAGACTATGAATTACAGGAGTTGGTTTCCTTTTTTCTCAGCCTTATTTATCTCTTTTTGTTGTAATGTTTGTAGAATGGTACCATGAAGATGCAGGAAACTTTCCAAAAACATCCTTGTTTAAACATGATGTTGCTTCCTCCACAAGACACTGCTTATTTCTTCCCAATTCAAATTAATAACAGCAACAAAAAAAAACTACAACATGTTACTTTCGTATGTTGCTATGGAAATTGCTCTCTCCCTTGTCCTCTCTGTTCTTGAATAACAAGTGATGATTTTTTTCCATAATTATAGTTTCAATATAATTCCTACGTTCGGCTATAATATCCTTGTTATTGTAAAATTTTAAATGGTAAAATAAAATATTTATCCAAAAATACATATTTATCTTAAACATAAATAAATATAATAATATTATTTTTTTAATTTCGAATTTATATTTCAGTTACTGAAATCTCATCTGGGCAAAAAATGTCAATTCACATTTAGGAAAGTGTAGTTTTTAAAAAATAAAATAGATGGTGTAATTTTCAAATTTCAAACTATTAATAAAGTAATTTACAAATTATCCCTATTTCAATACCCACATGAACATTAAAAAATAAAATATATTTAAAATAATTGTTTGGCTAAAAATGAAACAAACCAATATTTTCTCTTTTTTTACTATATCTTCTCTTTCTTTTTTTTCTCTCACGGTTTGTTCGATCGCTAGAAAACTTATGACATTCTTTGTACAGATTTACTCATTTTCCATTTTTTTACTACTGTGATTCTTCAAATTGTAGATTTAAGGTGAGATCACTTTATGATGCGAAGAATGATATCTTTCGTGAATCGAAAAGCCGCACTCGTCAAAATCGTATGTCAACATCAAAGCTCGCACACAAAATTAGATCGGCCAAAGAAAACACTTCACCTCTGGATCTGTTATCCTTGATGGGTATGGAAAAAAAGCAAGAGCTTATTTTCTTTGTGTACACTGACATTCAATCCGCTCAAATGGAATCTTTGCTCGGGTGAGGTGGTGGACAATATAGGTGTCTAGGTAATTCTCTTTAGAAATTAAGGAATGTTGAAGAAAATATCTAATTAGGTATTGTCGGGGGTCTCTAGGAACACGTACCACAACACTCAAATTTTACTGAAGGACATGTACTTCTTTAGGTTGAATCCTTTTCTACCATGAGTCGAATGTTTACTTTCTTAAGCCTGAATTTGTTTTTGTTGCATATCTCACCCTTTTTAGCGACACGACATTATATGATAAGTTTTGAGGAAAAAAAAAACATTATATGAGTTCTGACTAACCATGTGGACATGGTATTCTGTGTAAGTTATCTTTTTTTTTTTTGCAACTTTTTTTGTAAGTTATCTTTTTTTGAAAAAAATTATGTGCGGAAAGATTACCAATGATATATATTACCGTGAACATGTTAGTCTGGAGAGAATATCGAGGGCCGTTTATCACAGACATGTTTTTGATTTGACTTATGGGTTATCACAAAAAAAATATTGTATTTAAGGAGCGTTTATTGGTGACCGAATTCTCGATGATTTTAATTTTTTTAGAGATTTCCTCTTAATTGGCTTATGGATTTTAAAACAATTTTTAGAATCTTTTGTTATTGGTTTATGAAATTTTAAATTCCACGTAAAATTTATTGTTATTCAAAAAGTTTAGTTTTCATTGATTTTGTAATTTTATTTAAAAAAATTTGTTCCTGGGACACAAATCTCTTTAGTTTTACACATAAGATTCAACTTTAGAAATACCATGTATACTCATAAGTTCTTAAAATATACGTAACAAAAACACATACAAACACACAAATTTTGTATTGTTAAGAGAATGTGTGTTAAGAGAATGATAAAAAAATTGTAACAAAATCATTTTTAAACATAGGTATCGATCAAAGACTTTCTCATCTCGTCGACAATAGAGCTAGGATGAGCTTCCCTTAGCTTGAAGATGATGTCTATAATAGAGAGCTCTGTTGCGGTTGTGCCTGAACCACAGAAAGCAGTCCAGTCATTGACCGTCATACCCGCACCTATAACGTCACTACCACGGTTCACGGTTCCTGCAACCAGAGGGACTTGAAGAAGTGTTGACAGTGCGTCCAAATCTTCCACTGAGGTGTGAGAATTCTTTTTTAGTCTAAATATAATACCTAGCAGAAATGATAATCTTTTTTCTCTTGTCCTTTTCTATAGTCATCTTTTTGTGGTTTTATTTTAGTTTTGAGTGTGGTAAATATTATTTAAATTATTTATTATCTTTAAACATTTTTATAATATATTTTTTCCTGCATTAGTCAAAGTTGAAATAATATAATGAACTATTTCTTTCTTTTTTTGTCAACAATGAAACTATTTCTTATAGATTAGTTTTATCCTATAAATTATAATTATTCTTATATATATATTTATTTATAATTATATGTATATAACTTATATTTTCATGTTATGCATATAAATATAGTTAAAAATTTACAAAAAAATTTATAAGATAATAAAAGTTGTTATAACACACTTAAGATTATATATAATATTACAGATACGTTATAGACAAATCAAAATATATTTCATTAAATTATTTTATTTTTGTTTATGTATTGTTTATATATAATGTGTTTGAAATTTTAGTGTAATTTTTATTGTTTTAATATATGACTTTCATTTTTGAACTGTTTTTGCCAAGGATAATTTATAAAGTTACTTGTTATGCTTGATCTATATATTTTTTGCAAGATCTGCATCTTTCATGCATGATTTGCTCGATCTACTTCGTTTAACTGCTTTTACCATAAATTTTGTGGATTCAAAACTATGAATAGTGCACGTGCACGTCTTTTAAACTGTAGCTTCGCCCCTGGTCCTTTGTATCTGCACTAATCACATTTAAAACGGTGACAAAGAAACTACATAATCAACTGATAGACACATATAGAGGTGTGTTTCAAAAAAAAAAAAAGACTCATATAGAGGTAGGTATATTAATTAAATGTATTGATATAAATGTAGCGTTTCGTTATAGTGGCCATTGGAGCCGGTGGTGGCCTCCTTTTTATTCACTTCATTAAAGAAGTGAGACCAAATTCATTACTTTTAGTATTATTAATATTTTTGAAATCACACCTAATTTATTATTATTGTTGGATATGGTCATATATCAGACTTTTAGAACTTTTGACAGGCTTCATAATTAACATTACTTTTTATTAAAGCATCCACCAATAATAAAATTTGTCAACAAAGTCTGTACCAACTAAACTCGTAACATACAACAAATATGCTTAAAATATTTATAAGGTCAAACGTACTATAGATTCTGCTATTCTGTTTTTTATTACAACAAAATTTTTTATCATGTAATCACAATATAGAGACGGATTATACTATAGTCAAAAGTTACAACACCCTATATTACTAATATATATATATATAAGATGTCAGTTGTTCAAAAGAAAATAAAATATATAAGATGTCAATTCTAAATAATACGTGGCTGAAACAATTCTAAATAATACGTGGCTGAAAGCCTGAAAATTAATTTTAAAATTTTTAGTCCAATCGAAGCTAAAGTCAACTTTCTTTCTCCTTTTCTACAGCTGATCTTCCACCATCAAACCAGAAAACTTGTTACCAAATATGGATCTAAAAATTGACAATTGATGTCTGGGGAAATTTAGTAATTTCCTAAGTAGGTCCACAAAAATGAGCAATCCAGGCCTGGTGTGTTAGAAGAGACAAGGCGTGTCTAGAGAAGCTCGCTCAAACTTTTGCACGACCACCTAAATGTTCAATGGTCCAAAAGGACGGCTCTGGTCGAGAGAGAGAGGACCGCTTGGTCCGCTTCTAATCAAAATCACAACTCATCATCCACCATAACTCCTTATCGTACGCCCCACTAAAAGTCCTTTTAACTAACGTACGCACACGCCTATATTTTCCAAAGTACGAAATAGAAAGAGACGGTGAGAAAGTTCTTACTACTTTCAAGTACAAATCTTTGCCCCCTCAGACAAATCTTTGGGTTTATCTTTCTCTCTACAAGAAGAAACAACAAAACACAAAGGTACTTCCTTTAAATGATTTTACATTAAGTTTATATTTTCGATTGTAAAATAAAATTTGGATTTTTATGTTTATGGGTTTATTTTTTTTTTCTTGGTGTTATAGATCTGATTTTTTTTATTTTTCGGTGCCCTTTTTTTAGTCAGGTACGTATATGATAAAGAACAAATGATGTCCCATGTCTCGTGTGTCTGATTCATGCAACATGTTGGTTTAAACTTGGTTAAAGATGCAATCTAGAGTTTTAAGATAAGGTTTTTGGATTTTCTCCCTCTCTTGTAATAATAGTTTCTTGTCTGAAAGTCACGAAAAAGGTATTTATTTTATTTTTACTGGATAGAAGGAAAAAAAAAGTAAATCAATGGCGAATCCTTGGTGGGTAGGGAACGTTGCGATAGAAGGAGTGGAGAGTCCTGTGACGTCATCAGCTCCGTCTTTGCATCACAGAAGCAGCAATAACCCGAATATGACTCGGTCGGATCCAAGATTGGACCATGACTTCACCAACAACAGTGGAAGCCCTAACACTCATACTCAGAACAGCCAAGAGGAGCAGGACGAGTTACCCGCCGTCGAACATGGATCTGGATCCGGGTCTACGGGTCGACGTCCGCGGGGTAGACCTCCTGGTTCCAAGAACAAGCCCAAGAACCCAGTGGTTGTCACCAAAGAAAGCCCCAACTCGCTGCAAAGCCATGTCCTCGAGATCGCCACGGGTGCTGACGTGGCGGAAAGCTTAAACGCGTTTGCTCGTAGACGCGGGAGAGGCGTTTCTGTTCTCAGCGGTAGCGGTTTGGTCACTAATGTCACTCTGCGTCAGCCTGCTGCATCTGGAGGAGTCGTGTCTCTTCGTGGTCAGTTTGAGATCTTGTCTATGTGCGGTGCTTTTCTTCCCACTTCTGGTTCTCCGGCTGCAGCTGCTGGTTTGACCATTTACTTAGCTGGAGCTCAGGGTCAAGTCTTGGGAGGTGGAGTCGCTGGACCGCTTATTGCATCTGGACCAGTTATTGTGATCGCTGCTACGTTTTGCAATGCTAGCTTCGAAAGGTTACCTATTGAAGATGAGCAACAACAACCACAAGTAGAAGAAGCGAAGGAGAAAGAGAATGATGATAACAAGAGTGGGAATGATGGAACTGAAGAGTCGATGCAGCCGATGTATAATATGACTCCTAACTTTATGCCAAATGGTCACCAAATGGCTCAACACGACGTGTTTTGGGGTGCTCCTCCGGCTCGTGCTCCTCCTTCGTACTGATAATTAGATAGGTGATGGTGGCATTGTTCTTTTGGCTGGGGTGGTTATGGTTTCCATCTGTTGGAATTATTAGGAAGAATAGACTTATGTTTATTAAGCTCTCAAAAGTTTTCAATTTTGTGCGGGTAATGAGATGACATTTAGCTAGTTGTTTGTTTTGTGGTGGTGCTACTGGTCTTTCTGACTGATTATTTTGATCGCGGATAGCTTTATGAAGTTAGCTGATTGTAGAATTACCTTTGAGCTTTGATGTTTAAAAACCTGAGCTTTTGTCTTTTAAGAGAAATGGTGTGTGGCTTCTACATTGAAAAGCATTTGATTATCATTCCTTTCTTAATGCTGATAAGTGTGATTCTTATTGATCTTTCGAGTTCTTTAGGCCTTTTAATAGTTTTAAACATTGTTCGAATCATTTCTTCAAACTCTTGTTGAGGCTGATTAGTTTAGTTTGTGTTTTTTACTAATCTGTTATTCATCATTTGAATATTTGTCTGACTTAGTCATCACTATAATCATCGTAAATCGTTTTTTTTTATTATTTTATTAATCTGTTATTTATCATCTTAATCAATCTCTTTGCAACAACCATATCTTTTGTTTTGAACGAAAGCCAATAGTCTCCGGAACATATAGACTTCTCCCATTTTGCTTTCAATCGCTTTTTTTTTTTTTTTGGAACACTTTTTTTTTTTTTTTTTGGAACACTTGCTTTCAATCGCTTTATTATTTGATTTATTGACCTTTTGATTTTGTTGCCTATCCAAGAATATTGTCTACAACTTTTCTGAAATTCTGCATGCATTTCAATAAATTTCAACGTCTAGTGGATGAATCGTTCACACAATTCATCTATATAGAAATGCGCGTCACAATACTTTTATGATATTTAATCTGATCAAATTTATCGAATGGTGAAAGTATATAAAGCTGTTTTCTTGGTATCAGGTTAAGTGCACTTGCTCAAGACATTGTCACTGGTGCCGAAGCCACGTTACTGATTACTTGACCAGGCTGTATACGTTTGAGTTACTCCAATGTGTGCGTATAACTAATTCTGCTTATATAATCTAAGATTATATTTCTCACGTATGCTTAATACAAACGAAAGGACTACTAACCGAGGAATTTATAAATGGGGTTAAAAAAAAGAGTTGTTTTTATCAGTGATAAAAACAATTCAATCTCTTTTTAAAAACTTTCAGAACTATCAAATACGTCGAAGCTAAAAAACAAATTATTCCTGCATGTATTGTTTCTGGACCTACGTACATATAGATTGTCAATCAGTAAATTAAACTAAAAGGAACGAAAATAATAGTGCTAAAGATTTCTTTAAACCATAACATGCCAGTTTAAAAATCATCAAACAACGAGCCAGAACCTCTAATTTGTCGTTCATAACCAAAAAATGGTTAACTATTTAGACTTATAATACAAATTGTGAACACACTTGGTTACAAATCAATACATAATTAATTGTTGATGGTATATGTACATAAGAAATCCATTAAGTTAAAGTTGTAAGTCGTTTGTTTACAAAGTATAAGTACTTTGCTCATTGCTTAAACTAATCAATACCGACGATCTCGACTGATATCAACAACATCGATATATTAAATAGTACTAACCTCGTATAATTGTAGTTGAAGTAAGTTCAGTTTGCTGATAAATACTATAATACTGTGATCTGTCTAGAAATAATCACATGTTCCCAAATAACCAACATCATTCTCAGCACCACATGCTTTCATAATCGTCATTTGTCACCATCAAATCTTCCTCTTTCTAACCATATCATAGAACTATAACATCATAGCTCATCAGCTATATACAAGTCTCTTTACTTCTCACACAAGGAAACAAATTACAGAGAATCTAAAACTCTAAAACACACATTGTTGATGGAGACTTTTGTCTTCGTCTGGCTGCTTCTCATCTTCTTCACACACTTGGCTTCATCTCTAACACAAGACTTCTCTTTCATTGGCTTCAAAAAAGCCTCTCCAAATCTAATCATGTCAGGAGTTACAGAGATAGCCAGCACTGGGGCCATCAGGCTCACAACGGACACAAGTCGCGTGATTGGTCACGCCTTCTACTCCTTACCAATCCGGTTCAAGCCACCCGGACAAAACCGAGCTCTCTCTTTCTCCACCTCTTTTGTAATCGCCATGGTTCCAGAGTACGTCACGCTTGGAGGTCATGGACTTGCCTTCACCATCACGCCAACTCCAAATCTCCAAGGCTCTCTTTCTAGCCAGTACTTAGGGATTTTGAACTCAAGCCGAGCTAACGTCTCTAGCCACTTCTTCGCTGTGGAGTTCGATACCGTCAAGGATTTGGAGTTTGAGGACATCAATGACAACCATGTCGGAATCGATATAAACAGTTTGGAGTCAAGTGCTTCAACTCCAGCTGCCTACTTTCTCCCTAACTCAACCAAGAAAGAGCTTTTCCTCGACAGTGGTAGAGTGATTCAAGCTTGGATTGATTACGATTCAAACAAGAAAAGGTTAGACGTTAAGCTTTCTCCACTCTCTGAGAAACCAAAGTTGTCTCTTCTCTCTTACAATATAGATCTGTCCACTGTCTTTGGAGATGAAATGTATGTTGGATTCTCTGCTTCGACCGGTTTGCTAGCTAGTTCCCATTACATCTTAGGTTGGAACTTTAACATGAGTGGAGAAGCTTTGTCTCTGTCTCTACCCTCTCTCCCTAGGGTTCCACGTCCACTTAAGAAGAAGAAGAGCCCCGGCTTGATCCTAGGAGTATCTCTCTCGTGTTCCCTTTTGGTCATAGCGGGTCTTGTCGCTGCAGTTATGTTTGGTATTAAAAAGGTCAAAGATGAAGACAGAGTTGAAGAGTGGGAGCTTGACTTTGGTCCGCATAGATTCTCTTATAGAGAGCTGAAAAAAGCTACGAATGGTTTTGCGGACAAGGAGCTTCTCGGGTCTGGTGGATTTGGGAAAGTATACAAAGGGAAGCTTCCAGATTCAGAAGAGTTTGTAGCTGTCAAGAGAATCTCTCACGAGTCAAGACAAGGTGTACGGGAGTTCATGTCTGAAGTCTCGAGCATTGGTCACCTCAGGCATAGGAATCTTGTTCAGTTGCTAGGTTGGTGTCGAAGACGACAGGATTTGCTTCTGGTCTATGACTTCATGCCTAATGGAAGCTTAGACATGTACTTGTTCGGTGAAAACCCTAAAGTTATCTTGACTTGGGACCAACGCTTCAAAATTATCAAAGGGGTTGCTTCTGCTTTACTCTACTTGCATGAAGGATGGGAACAAACCGTTATTCACCGCGATATTAAAGCCGCAAACGTTTTGTTGGACGGTGATATGAACGGGCGTGTTGGAGATTTCGGTCTTGCTAAGTTATATGAGCATGGATCGAACCCTGGAGCTACAAGAGTGGTTGGTACGTTTGGGTACTTAGCTCCAGAACTTACTAAATCAGGAAAGTTAACAACAAGCACTGATGTTTATGCGTTTGGTGCGCTTCTATTGGAAGTAGCTTGCGGGAGAAGACCGATTGAGGCAAATGCGTTACCGGAAGAGCTTGTAATGGTTGACTGGGTTTGGTCAAGGTGGCAAAGTGGAGACATTAGAGATGTTGTGGACAGGAGATTGAACGGTGAGTATGATGAAGATGAAGTGGTTATGGTTATCAAACTAGGCCTTCTTTGTTCGAACAACTCACCTGAAGTTCGACCTACGATGAGACAAGTGGTTATGTATCTCGAGAAGCAGTTCCCGTCGCCGGAAGTTGTCCCTGCGCCAGATTTTTTAGATGCAAATGATAGTATGTGTCTTGATGATGGAAGCGGTAATATTAATGCTGGCGAGTTTGAGGACTTTGTGGACTCAGCTAGGTTTTATAGTGGACCGAATCCGACTACTAGTTCGTCTATATTCTCATTTGGGGGTAAAGCTAAAACCGATGGGAGATGATGGATGCTTAAGGTTATTTTAAAAGCATTTTGGTCACTTTTATGTACAATATTTCACCATGGAAAATGTAAGATATATGCTACATATATGAAAATGTGTTTATTATAAAAAAAATTATATGAAATTTCTCAAATGAAACAGTTTAAAACATCAAACCATGCGTGATAGTGTAGTGGTGCGCAGACGATTGAGTTTGAAAGCTTAGATTTGAAGGCATTCCATCAGATGGTCACGCGGATATAATATATTGTTTGAGGACCATTTGAATACTCGGAAAAATGGTTCATCCGTGAACTGTATTTCTTCTTAGAAATTATGTATATTTCCATAGGTTTTTGATACTTTAATTAACTTTTAAAAAATTAAAACCTCATGAAAAATTGAGAACTCTTTACATGGAGATACATGAAAAATTCCAACCAACTCTCCATTAGCCTGAGATATATAACTCACTAATACTATACGTGAGTTTCAATAGGTGGGGGAGGTGAAGTTTAAGCACAATTTAAGATACCTCCCAAGTAATTGTCGAGTAAGTCAGAAGCTTGTCTTCTGGTACGTTCAGTGCGTGCATATCCAAGGAGTACGAAGCTGGCTTTGTCACCACTGTCGTACACAGATATCTCAGCACGGAACCTGTAATTATAACGGAAATGTTTTACCAAAAAAAAAAAAACAGAGAGGAGTTCGTGAACTAAAAATACTTTGCAACATCACAATAGTAGATAAAGTTTCGTCAATGTAACTGTGTGAGTGACATTACTTCACAACCCCGGTAACATTCTCACATCAACGATGTTGGCCCTCTGTAATACCACCCGGGATTTCTTTCGACATCGTCAACTGTCTCTGTGCAGTAGGAAAAAGCATTCAACATTTATTAGAGCAAAAAAAAAAAGTAAAACAATTCGGGGGTAAGTATACTATTCAGGCGGGAGTGAAATGTCAAATGTGGCTGTACCTGAACGGATTCATTGTTGACGAAGGTGACTATCGCACCAATTGTGAGGGTTTCAATCTCCATTATATCTTCGATGTATTCACCAGTTCAGACGCGTTATGATGCACAGCTAGCCTACAACACAATATATTTTTCAGGTGGAAGGAAAACATTGGAAAGTTTTTAAAGCAGAAGCACATACCAAGATAGATACTGAATGGGTCGGCTGACCTTGTCGTCAATGAATACTCTGGAATCTGGAGGAATACATTGAGCTGAACCAGACCTTCCCTGTGAGTTTGTACATTGGGACAATATAGGAACAATCCAAAGGTTAGGACAAGAAAAATGACAGAAGCAGTGAAGTTGTAATAAGTGGCTAGCAACTAAAAGCAATTACAGACAGCCGGGATAAACATGATATACTATTGAGCCCTTGCATTTGGTCATTCAATGGTGAGTGAGTAAATTAATATGGAAGCATTACGAAGTTGGGTGGTAATATGGAATACAATTTGCTTACTCTTTAATTGTACGTGTATCTCCTTCCACGTGATCATGTCAAGGACTGGACGTTTCTGGAGATGATGCTCATCGATGAGCTTCATGTGCCCAATAAATCTAAAACATTAATGCACCTACTACAAAACGGGGAGGAGAGGTCAGAACAGTTGGGGAATATTAAGCACAAACATGTTGCACTTATATAAAAATTAGGATATTCATCTTACTAAATAGATCCCTTTTAGGCTGCAAGTCGCTTGAAAACATCATCTCCAATTCAACATACCACCGCTAGCAAGGATTAAAAACCATATTATCCATCCACCTCTCAAGTTTGACGAACAGTTAAACATACCCTTGTCTTATAGTCTGAACTAGCCCTTGCAAATAAATAAGATAAACAGTATAAAATATTTGGTATGAGTAAAAGTCTCAGTACAAAACGTTTCCTTTACTTTTCCTTGCTACTTGCTAGCTGTGAATTCCAAGCCCCGATGACTCTGTGACTTTCTTAAATGTGTCTCATGCCGGACAATTAAATGAATCAATTTCCAGTGTTTTCAGATAAACTGCACAATACTGTAAACAAAACGTAAATGTGAAAAAAAAAAAAAAGAATCACAGGGCTGTAACAATCCATATAATAACACAATTGATGTATTTTAGATTATAAAATCTAGAGTAGGGATCAAGATGCTGAGGTGATTTTAGACTGGAATCTTGAAAGATTCAAACGTGAAAATATGCCGTGTATGAGCTTGTGTTGCTTCTCTAGCTTAAACCACAATTCATAAGTTGAGAAGCGGTTGCAGTCGGAGTAAGAAATTAAAATGCAACAAAGAAAAGGAGAAATATCACCTAGAAATTGGCTAGGTGGGTTGCCTTGTACGTTCATCATCATAACTGTCTTTATCATCTTAACAATCTCTTTCTCTGTTCCACTGAAAAACTCCAACACATCTCCTTCATTCTTTAGCTGTCTGCAACAACTCTCGTTAGCTTCTCGATAAGTACTGACGGCTGCTCGCACCTTCTGAGTTTAACATCCGACGACTCAGATTCATCAAGGCTTAACATTGTGGAGCTTGGATCTACACCAGGAATTGTCAGAATCATGCCTGCTGAGTCATGATCCACATATTCGTGATATTATATTGCAAGAGATTTAAGGATGCAAAAGGTCGCCTTAGATTAATCCAATTGAAGATCAGGGTGAGATGGGAGGATGAAAGAGAAATTGAACTTTAGTACAAAGGCATTGTAAAGTTATTTAAAGCCCGAGATCAAAACTCCTTGAATCCCAAACGAAAGTTAGCGTTAGTGGTTTTTGGGAAGAGGGATAGATTTCGCATGCAAATGTAATTCATGTTTGTTACCTGAGATGAGATGGCATGTTCTAATGATTTTATTGGCTTGAATTTATGTGCTGATGTTGACACTTTCTCAATTCTAGAGCACCTGAAGCGGTATACCTTTTTTTATCAAATAACCGGTATACTTTATTAGTACATATCCTCATTATAATCGACTTTTCCTTTTTTTTTTTTGCTTTTTTTTTCTGTTAAACTGTAAATATCATATAATGAATAGAAGATTTTATAAAAAAAAATCTTAAATCTGAACCATCTTAACAAAATAAAATAAAAAAGCAAGACGGATCACTAAAAATTCAACCTACAAAAAACAATTATCTCAGCCACATAACAATAAAGGACCCAAATGATTTCTGAGTCTTCTTGTTGAGATGATGTTCCTTATCTCTTTGTCAATTCCATAGAACACAGTTGCAGCCGTGAGTGATGTCTGATTGTGAATCAGGTTGTTTCTCTGCTTCCATTGATGGTATAATATATGAACCACTATCTTCCTTAGAGTAGATAGCTTATTCGATGATGTATCTCTGATCCAAGACAAGACCTCTGCCCAGTTGGTGAACATTGTGTGTGGCGGCCTGCATCTGAGAAGTACCTCCCTCCAAATCTCTTGACTGTACTCGCAAGAGAGCAGTAGATGATCTCTGGTTTCGCCCAAACGGGAACAGAACGGGCATGTGGGTGAGACTGGTAAGCCCCATTCTGCTAGTCTTGATCTCGTTGGGAGCTTGTCGTTTTGTTTCCTTAATCTCAAACGTTTTTATTGATAAATTTGAAATTCAGAAATATTCTAGAGAAAAAGACTAGGATAGCACCAAACCAAGTTTTTGTTCACAAACTAGCACTCAAGGCTCAAAGTCACAAAAATAAGTTTCATTAAAGAGGTAAATATACACTTATACCCTTTAGATTAATTAATTCAAACTTTAGGGTTTAGAGTTAAGGGATGAAGTTTTGGAATTAGGGTTTAAAATTTTATAAAATAAAAAAAATAATTATAAAAAGAAAATGTGAAAAAATCAAAAAAAAAATCAAAAAAAAATATTTCAAAAAAAAATTATAAAAAATTTCGAATCTGAAACTATAAAAAAAATTTCTTTTTTTTATTTTAATTTTATTTGTTTTTATTTATTTTTGTTTGTTTATTTAATTTTAAATCAAGAGTATTAGAGATATTTTACCCTTTAATGAATGTCATTTTTGTAACTTTCTCTTTCTAGTGACATTTTTGAGACAAAAACTCAAAAGGTGCTATTATTGACAATTGCCCAATATTCTATCAAAAATTAGAAATTTGATAAACTAAAATGCATAAAGCGATAGATAAAAAATAAAACTTAATACCCACTCATTGACACCGGGAGTTTCATCATTCATTCAGTACTTTACTTTTTGCAGTGGGAGTGGAACAAATGACATATCATTATATCTAGGCCTAATTATATCAGGTCTCTAGATACATGTAAGCAGCGACAGAGTAAAAAGTAGTTATAACACCTTTTTGTACCGTGATTGTGTTACCGCCGCACTGAAAGCAGTACAAACATGCATTGATCATGTATCAATGAAAAAAAAATTTAGAATAGAAAAAACACATCACATTTGTGATTTGAGTTTTAATACATTATACTGGGCTTGGGCTTAATTAATGCCCAAAAAAAACTGTCTACGTTGGGTTATTATTTTTTCTTTTCTTTTAATAAGATAGCATGACCTTACAAAAATCATGAAAACACAAAACTAGGACCGTTAGGAAGATCGAACACACAACTCCACTAAGGAAGATTAAAAAGGAGAGACTGTAATTTGACAGCTAAATAAATTGGCGAAGACAATGATATTTGTTGCGTTCTCAAGACAACATACAACCGAAGCAAAGAGTAATATAATGCTTGTATCAACTTATTCATTTTTTATCAGAGTTTAGATTGAATACACAAAAGGATTTGAGATTGCTTAGTGAAAGCGCTTTTCTTCACCTCCGCAGCTTAAATGATGTCGATAAACTCAGGATGCAAAAGCAACAGTGAAAGAAGACACATTAGGTAATGGTATTGATTGAAACAAACTAAGAGATCAGAACATAATATATGTACCTTTAGAGAAGCACCACCGACCAAGAAACCATCCACATCGGTCTGACCATCTAGCTCCTGACAGTTACCACTATTCACTGATCCTGATAATTTATTTGCATAATCAAGCTAAGTATCAAAAAAACTTTATGATGCCATTTAGATCAAATAAAAGTACTATTTACCTCCATAAATGATGTGGGTTGTAGCAGCGACATCCTCACCCACGTTCTTTGCAAGCCATTTCCTTAGCTCATCATGTACATAAGGAGGGAGAGAGGGAGAGAGAGAGAGAGAGAGGAGAGAGAGAGAGAGAGAGAGAGAGAGAGAGAGAGAGAGAGAGAGAGAGAGAGAGAGAGAGAGAGAGAGAGAGAGAGAGAGAGAGAGAGAGAGAGAGAGAGAGAGAGAGAGAGAGAGAGAGAGTATTGGTTTTCATATCAATAAGCAATAACGCTTCACTGCTCACACGCATAGATAATAACTTACTTCCTGAGCTTGAGCTGGGGTAGCTTCCGGTTCAAATGGTCAGCACTGGTCCATAGTCTATGACAACATTTGACCAGTTCGACACCGATCTGCCATTACCAACAAAGAGAAGTTCTTTGTAAGAAAATGGGCAGTAAAATATTTATTTGGAAATAAATATTAACAAAGTATAGTAAATGCAGTGTATGGATAAGTTAAAGTCACCATGTATTGCCTTACTAAAGTAGCTATGCACGTAGAGCGAGTAGAAACGAGAACTAATATCATGATAACAGGCTCACAGTGTCAAAGAGAACAAACTAAAACAGCAAAAAGAGATAAAAGTGTTTGACAATATACATACCAGCAATAGCTTTAGTCTGGGCAGCCACAACATCCATGGTCGACCCAGCCTCTCGCTGCTCAAGAGTCTCACCAACACAAGCAATCACTTTCAAACCCTGAGCAAGTGCATAGGCAACCTTGTCTCCGAAGAACTACATATGTAGGATTGAGGTCAATTATCAAAATCATAGCTCTCAAATCCAAATGGTAGAGACATGTATGAAAGGTCACCAACCTCGTTTGATTCATTGAGGAGTGCCCTCCTTTCAGAGTGACCAAGGATAAACCATGGCATGTCCAAGTTCACAAGCATCTCCGCACGGAATACACACAAGTCACAGAATTCATAAGAAGCATGATATAATATGAAACAAGTCCATTGGTTGAACAATATGTTGTGACAATGCCTCTTGTGCCTAACTTCATAGAGTTGGTTCTGTTTCTTCCAATTTAAAAGTATCCTTTGGACAGTACTATGATTGCTGAAAACTATATTGTTGTGACTATTTCAAATACAGTAAAAATTCTATAAATTAATATTCGTTAAATTAATAAACACTATAAATTAATAAAAAATTTTGGTCCCGAGATAGGTCAGTTCAGAATATCGTACAAATCGATAAAATAATAAGACAATATTTTTTTACAAAGTCCTATGTAAATATATGATCCCATAAAAATCATAAGTTAATAATCTATATATATAATGTTTTATATAAATGCAAATTAAACATAATATTGTTGGTTTTATAATCACAATGAAATTATCTATATTTTTCTTTAAATTTTAATATATTTTGATAATATTTAGTAAAATTATATATAAAACCATATTTGAATTCTATGAAACATAAAAATATACACCAAATAATATAATAAAAAAATATGAAAACCTAATTGCTAAATTTAATTAATGAGTATACGAGAAAATCAGATATTTTTTATTTTATAAATAAAAATATTCAAAATAGAAAAAAAAATAGAGTTTTCTTGTATATCATAATATCCAAACAAATTGGTGATTATCTGTTACGGTGGAATCATACAAAATAAATAATTTATATTAGCGAAAATGGATTTGCATTGGAAAAAAACGATGGGTTAGAATGGAATCTTTGAGAGAATCCAACTTCTTCTGCCCCACATCGAACACACTTCGTGTCACATCGAATACCTTTGAATTCAAACTCATATTTCAGTCTTTTTCTGGATCAACATTCTTATAGATTCTTTGGTTGTGATTGGTGACTTCTGTATCGCGGAATTCAAAGCGGAATTTAGAAAACCACAGTGCATTCACCAATCAAGAATCGGGTGCATAAAAGCGTTTTTTATTTACTAAAAAAGTTAAATCCGCACACCTAAAACCATGTGGTCCCGCAAAAAACGCCTTTACACAGTAGTGACTTTTTTTTTCTGACTTTTTTTGTTTTAGTTAATATTTTTATTTATAGTATATATGTTAGTGATACGTGGAATAATCTGTATAAGTGTATCACTCTTCATTTTGTTGTATGTGAATTCTGAACCAAAGAGAAATTTGTTTTCTCTCGTACTTATCAAGCAACATACGTATTTTTAAGGTATGATTTGTAGTTTATAGAAATTATATAATATACATTAAATAATGTGATATAATATTGACATAATTAGCGTTAGTAAAATTGGTTCGTAATGATGTTAAATAATTATTGTAAACTGAAGTACTTACGCAGGTGATGAAATCAAATGTGTTAGTTTTTTTTTTAACACAATCAAATGTGTTAGTCATATTTATTAATATTAATATATTTATGACAAGTGATCGGTAACTTTAAGCTATATAAATATTAGTCATTACATAAAATGTAAATTATAGCTATTTCATATATTATTTTATTATATTCTATATTTTATATCATTATTATTTTACTTTAAAAAAATTATCCAATACCGCAAATATATATCGTCACCAATCAAACAATATTCCGCACCGCTTTTTACTGAAAACCGCAGTTGTACCGTACCGCCATTTCAATTCCGTACGAACCGCAATTGTGCCGTCCCGCACTTTAATTCTGTACCGCTTTTATTACTAATTCCGCCGTCACCAATCGGAGCTTTTGAAATAATATGAGCATTTAGAGATATCTTTCTCGGGAACACCGATAATTTCCTATCAATTTTGTATTTTGTTGAAAGCCAATTCAATTTTTTTTGTTAGATTCTGTTAATATGTTTTTATTTTCTCTTGGATTTTATTTTTTAATTATAAAAAATTATTTTATTAGGAATAGAGAGAACCAGTACTTTTTATGAGTAGCAGCACACTTGAATTCTAGGTCCATCTTAGGTGCATACTACTTTTAATGGAGTATATTACATACCTTTGTTTTTGCATAATACGCTTAATGTAGTATGATTCTTTTTTTTTTTTGTTACAGGCGTACTGTAGATGATTAGGTCCCATATTGGATACATGTTCCTCTATTTGTTATTCATATTTTAGTGATCTATTTTGTCAAAGCCTCATTGGTCGACAAGATTATAAAAACTGTTTTACATATAGTTAATGTGTGAAAATATATTATTTTATATGAATAAATTCTAAATATAGATTTTGGTAAGACTTTAAAAAAAAAAATTAGTTTTCTTGAACCACAAAATCTAATCAACTTATATGGGTTAATTATGAGGACAATTTTTTTAGCTTTTCTAATTTCTTTAATTTCTTACTTGAAATTAACTTGTTTTCTTCATAATACAAATATTTTGTTTTCCTAATCCATACATATTTTTGGATTGGTACAAATTATTTTTGCATTTTCATATTATATTAGAGATGTATCACAGTTCTATTTGGAAAGATCATTGGCCAAATTTCCTCAATATCTTTCCGAATAGAGATATGCCACGTTTCTAATATGTAAGGAACAAGTACATCTTGATTAGGATGTGAGAATAATATGCACATATAGCCATCTAAGCGTTCTTATTGTCAATTATCTTTAGGAACTAATCCCATCTCACTGATTAGGAATAAAATATTTTGTATTTTTTATTCTATTTAACAGAATGCTTTTAATTGTCAAGAAGATATTATAAAAAAGAAATAAACACATTAAGAAGACGATGTGCTTATGTTCTAAAATATTCTGTCTTCAAGTTCTAAAATGTAAGCTGCAGTGTCCTTTTTATTAACCCTTAAACGATGATAATGAATTTATGATAAAATGAAACTAAATTTTATAGTATTATCATATTTATACTTATCAAAATTCATTTTTATGCATTGAATATACTGTGTTGGGATTTATTTATTTTATATGAACTTATTATTAAATTTAGATATATATAAAGAAATAAATTAATATTAGCATGGATCATTTTGTTGTAGAGATTTTTTCTCTGTACGTAATTTTAGTTTCTAAATATTATAATAACTAGAAAGAAATAAATATTATAAGTAAATAAAATTATATTACATAGAATCATCATATTCTATATATTCATTTCATGTACTTTCATTTTTTATAAATAATTATAAGTAAATACAACTATATTACCTAGAATCATCTTAATTAATTAATCTTATTGAATTAAATTAATTTTAATTTTAATAATTCAATTATAAAATAGGATAATATATCATCTATGAATTTTGTTTAATAGATTATTAAAATTATTTAATTAAATAATTTTAAATATTTTGAGAACTTAAGATAGAAAAGCCGAAATTAGCACACAAATTTGGATGAAACCATATAAAAATACTATTAAAACATCAAATATTATGTTTTTTTGAAAAATATGCACATAATCCATTTTTTATATGCCTGATAAGTAAATTATTATACCTTTGATTTTTACATATCTCGATTTTTAATAATTTTTATAATCACTAAATGCTCCAAATTTAATGTTTTGACATCTTATATTTGGTTATTTTAAAAATATTCTCTTTTATTATATATTTATATATATAATAAAAAGAAGACATATTTTAGCTCTCTATTTATTTAAACAATAATTTTATGTGATGTTTATTTTTATCAAAATAAATCAAAAGTTTTCCAAAGAACTTATTTTCAAATAGCGTATTAATAGTATAGTACATAAATAATTGAGGAATAAAACTAAATTAGATAAAACTGTAAAGCTTAGTTTTAGAAATTAATTATGTTTTCAATCCCATTTTAGGCAGAACTGATCAACTAATTATTTTATTCCAGTTTGATTTATTCAATTAATAAAATTAAACGCAGATATATAGCTCAGAAGCTTAGAAAAAAATATCATTTATTTGCATCAAGCATCGTAAGACAAAAATAAACAATTAGCCTACTAAACATCATTAAAATTTTGTCTTTCATATTTTTTTTTATGTTTTTCGTATTAATAAAATACTAAAACATTTTATCAATTTTTCTAAAAATTTCACATCTTATGAAAAAATTAATTTATTAATCAAAATGGAATTTGATACATATTTTCGTAAATATGTTTTGTTTTCTTGGCAAAACATTTGGCACAACTGTGTATTAAACATATGTTGTTCATCTTTCTTTTTTGCTTCATAAATTACTTACAACAAATCTGAGACTATGGATACCTTAGATTCAAAGAATGTTGTTTTGAGTGTATATTAGATTCAAAATTTTGGAATTACAGAGTATTTAATATACAAGACACTGTATACAGAAACAAAAGATATGTAATCTAAAATAACATATGAAAAACTCAAACACTGTAATCAAATTAATATAACTTTATATTACTAACATGTAAATCCCCTGTTTCTTTTATAAATTATTTATAGAATTTTGAATTTAATAACTATATGTATCATGTGCTAATAAATTTAGAGATGTACTTTGAATATTAAAATTTTGGTACTATTAAATTTGAAATGGTTATTTTTAAATAACTCAACCAACACGCTAAATATAGCGCTAAATTATATACAGTAAAAATCTATAATTTAATAATATTGGGAGTATAGAACTTTATTAATTTATAGGATTCTTTTTTTAGATTTATATCTTTTAGAATATATTTTTTCCATAATAAGAAAAAAAAAAAATTTATTTCACTGTTTATATATTCATTAAATTTTATACATTCAACTTGCATATCTTTTTATTATATTATTTGATGTATATGAGATATGTATCATGCAATTTAAATGTGTTTTAAAATTAGTTCTTAGATATTATCAAAATAATAAGAAATCTTAAGAAAAATAGAAATAATATCCACTATAACATAAACAAATAATACAATATATCATTTCTACTTATATAAACGATATATATATATAATTTATTAATTTATTATTTTAGTGGGATTATTTATTTACATGGGATCTTCAAAAAAAATGTTATCTTTTTATTTTATTGATTTGTGTTATATTTTGCACCGGTCAACCGATAAAATTTATTAATATAGTCGTTATTAATTTATAGATTTGTTACTGTATATAGTTACATGAAAACTCTAGATTTGTAAAATTCAATTAAATAAATCATCTGAACTATGTTATAATCATTCTTTCATTTCAACCCAATTTTTTTTTGAAGTTTAATTTATGATGAAAATCCGGTATCATACTCCAACATTTGCTTGTTAACACCTCATTAGCTCATTTTGATTTAATCATAGCTAGTCAATATATTTTAATTGTTAACTAGCGCGCAGGTTTTTGTTCTTCGTAATTATATATTTTAACTCATGGAAATCACATAAGTTAAATTGTTTATACTTATTATATTATAGATTTGATGTTATTCATGTTTGACATTGAGATTGTGTTTTTCTTTTCTTGTGCTTTTATTTAATTTATTTGGTAAAATAAACAGTAAAGTGTTAAAGGTTTAAGTATACTTGTGGGTTTTAGTAAATTATATTATATATATTTTCTTTTAAAGTGAATATATTGTTCAAAATTTTTATTGAGTTTTTTTTAAATTAATACATTATTTAGATAAAAAAATGAAACCAAGTTACAAAAAGAACATTCAAAAATATGAAGAGAATTAATGTCAAAAATAAAAATAAGAACAGATTTTAAAATTTTTATTTTGCAAACTTAATTTATATTATTAATTGGGCCATTTTTTATGATTTTAAAGTTGGTCCATCATAATTTACAATTACATAGTGGATATGAGCCCATAATTTACAATCACATAGTGGATATAAGCGCATAATTATCAATAAAAACCTTTTCCAATGATCCAAGTCCATATGTTATTTTTCCAAGAAAAAAATAAAAACGTTTTTCCCATCTACCGACTTTTCTTATCCCATCAAAAGTTCTCTATTCTTATCTCTATTCTTATCTCTTTCCCCGCAGCCGACAAAATTCTGACGCATGCTTTCTCACAATTGATCTAAATAAGTTAATGTCTTCACTCTAAGATTATCAGAAGATAGATCTATTGATAACTTCATCTTTTGGCATAAAGGTTCGAGTTTCTTGATTGAGGTTTGCTTGAGGTTTTAGGATAATTAGGTTCTTCTAATCTACATTCTTTGTTTTGATTTTTCAGAGACCAGCTAAGGTATGAAATACCAAGAGCCTTCAATCGGGGATGAATATTTCTTAAAGCATTTTGCATAATTGTATAAATATAATCTATAACTGAATAGCCATTTATGGATAAAATATTTA